>NC_062523.1:2249237-2304237 GCF_022655615.1 Tachysurus fulvidraco | reverse complement strand
GCATTGACCTCGATGATGTGGTACTCCAGAGAGTGCGGATGCAGGGCGTACTGGATGTTGCACTCTCCCACGATGCCGAGGTGGCGCACCACTTTAATGGCTGTCCTCCGCAGCATGTGGTACTCCTCGTTGGACAGAGTCTGGCTCGGTGCCACCACGATCGAGTCGCCTTAGACAGGATAAAAGAACAGGGTGAACTGCAGGTTATAAAGGGCTATAAACCTGATACGAGACGTTTTATGGCCTTTCTATGATCTCAAGTATAAAAGCCTCAGGTGCCTGTTATCATGATCATGAAGAAATCGTCTAATCTCACTTGTCCTCTCAGATGGAGTGTGTTTTGCACATGGTTGCTCATTTGTTAGATGTTCAGGATTCAGTTTTCCTCGGCATGAAAATCACACACAGCCTTCGCATCACTTTCAATCTAATCTCCTATATTCTATCTGCTTATAGGAAAACTTAATATATACACCATTATGTTGTGTCGTTGTTACAGCCCTGATGTTGATCATGCTCTAAAGCTTCTGTCTGTAAGTCTATCCTAATTAGCACATCATTATATACCAGAGGTGAACCCTAAAAGCTTGTAACTGACTCTATAGGCAGCTTTTGTTTGTCTGATCACTACGATAGCTGTAATGTAACTAATGTTTCCGTTTAGCATTTACAGTATCAATTAACATTAAGCAGTAACATGATAAGATAAAACGTTTACATTTGTCCCGTCGCCTAATGTCAGGGAAGCGGTTTCACCGTGGTGAACGTACAGTATAGGGCTGGGCGATAAAACGATAACGATATGTATCGCGATAGACACGTGATCGATATCAATAAAAAATGTGTTCGATAAAACGTTCGATTTTTTATTTATTTTTTTGCGAGAAAAAAGGAAATGTAATTTTTATTACCGTTCTTTTAAGTTCTTGATCGGACATTTTATTCTTCGTTGGAGGAAAACAGAGGTTGCGAAGCAAGACGGGTTGCATTAACAAAGGCACTCGCTCTCTGGTAACCTAGCAACATACAGTAGGGAGTGACACACTAACAGCCAATCATCAATCGTGCCGGTCTGCTGGATTCCTCTTCAGTAACCGCCGACCGATGAGCAGAAAATGAGCCGCAGCGAGCGAGGAAATTGTAAATAAAAGAGGAAACGTCAGCGAATTTTTTATCTTTCTGCAGGTTTTATATTCCACACAATGTTACTGTAGTGTATCAGGTTTGTGTTTTATATTACAGATGTATCTCAGTCTACCTCAGGTTTATTTCTCTTTACAAAACACTGCACATATTTTACACAATTTATTCACCAGAAGGTGCACAGCTGGTGAACTTCCTCACACTAAACCTGCATTAAATTCTCAGGTTTCTCCATGTTTATATTTAACACTTTACACTATTTTATTACACTTTATTAAGCATTTATTACATTTTCTTTCATTTCTCACCTTAAACGTTAAGAGATAATAGTTAAAAGTGTTCATTGTGACTTTAGACTCATGTTTACATTATAATTATTGGAGGTTTCCTGGTTGGTGACGTTTCTGTCTTAATAACTGAGGGGATTCTGATCAGAGGAAGGTTCAGTTTAAAATAAAAAGGTTTAAATCTAATATATTTTTCTCCTGGTCCTTATTTTAAATGGGTCATAAAAAATATCGATAATTATCGATATGGACCGATATGAAACACTGATATCGTGATATAACAGTTTTCAGCCGTATCGCCCAGCCCTAATACAGTATATGGTGTCCAGCCCCCAGCAACCACCGGTGCTCCCACAGTCACAGTCACCTACGTTTTAATGGTTTTCACCGTGTTCCATTATGTAAGTTTGGGTTCTACACTTTAAGAGCACGATGGTTTCAATTCCACGTTGCAAGAAACCGGTATTTCATTTCTGTTCTGGAAAATAATCAGATAAAATCTCAAGGCTTAATAAATTCTGCTGTACCTGTGTGGATGCCTAACGGGTCAAAGTTCTCCATGTTGCACACAGTGACGCAGTTATCAGCGATGTCTCTGACCACTTCATATTCCACCTCCTTCCACCCCAGCAGAGATTTCTCCACCAGGATCTGACTGCTCATGGCTAAAGCCTGCCAAGCAACAAGGACAAAGGAAACTGCATGGTTGTTTGTTTTTTGTGCTCTTACACATCTGTTACAGCTCAGGAGGCGCTCGCTAATTAGGTCTATAGCAGCAGACGAGCTAAATTAGAAAAACGTAAAATAAAAACAAAGTGTTTGGTCCTCAGGCTTGGGACTCGCTAAACGAGCGTTCCTCGGGGGCCCGGTGGAACAAGACATCTTATTAAAGGTATATTTCAAGCAGAAAGCTAACACGGGTGGTGTCAGCATTACGGCGAGTAATCGAGGCATTCAGCACTTTTAGAAGGTAAGGACGGAAAAGGAAATCTAAGGCTTTACCTTAGAAAAAAAAGAAAAAAATCGGATTTGCGCTTGAACTTCGAGAGCTCATGATCATTTTATAAAGCACTTTAAATCGTGGTGTGATGGTGTAGTCGTAGCTGATGAAAGCTGTACCTTGTGTGCAGTCTGTTCCAGTTTGTGTCGGTCAGAGCAGAGGCCGGAGCCCAGGCCGCCGAGGGCATACGCCGAACGCACCATCACCGGATATCCGATTTCCTCAGCCGCCTTCAGAGCGTCTGCCACCTACAGGACATCGTAAACTGTCATGAAGTGTCATAGTGGATACATTTCACTACAGCAGTTTTATGTTAAGCTTTTATTTTTTCACTTTGGTCAGAATTGAACATTCTTTCATTCATTCATTCATGTTCTACCGCTTATCCGAACTTCTCGGGTCACGGGGAGCCTGTGCCTCCTGTGCGGATTGTCACCGCAAAACATCGATGCTTTATATTTTGATTCATCAACTCTATTTTTTTTTGTATTTTCTGAAATTTCAGACTTTCATTTTTTTCACTTTCATCTTCAACAAAAATCTGTGTTTGAGATTTATTATCTCAAAATATTCATTCATTCATTCATTCATTCATTTTCTACAGCTTATCCGAACTTCTCAGGTCACGGGGAGCCTGTGCCTATCTCAGGCGTCATCGGGCATCGAGGCAGGATACACCCTGGACGGAGTGCCAACCCATCACAGGGCACACACACACACTCTCATTCACTCACACACACACACTACGGACAATTTTCCAGAGATGTCAATCAACCTACCATGCATGTCTTTGGACCGGGGGAGGAAACCGGAGTACCCGGAGGAAACCCCCGAGGCACGGGGAGAACATGCAAACTCCACACACACAAGGCGGAGGTGGGAATCGAACCCCCAACCCAGGAGGTGTAAGGCGAACGTGCTAACTACTAAGCCACCGTGCCTCCAATACAAACACAATTTAATTAAATTTATTAAAGAATTGCATGTTGTGATTTTTATCAGTTTGTAGTTACGGTTAATGCTGAGGAATGTCCATGAATCAGGTTAGTCATCCAAAATGTTAGACACTGTTGTGTTACTGTAAAAGCACAAGCAGGACATCGGGAAGATCATCACAATACGAGCGGATCTCACCGTCTTCACGGCGACGCTCGGCGCGATTCTCTCGTCGATCTCCTTCAGCTTGTCAGCAAACAGTTGTCTGTCCTCTGTGGCGATGATGGACTCGACGGGAGTGCCCAAAACCTTCACACCATACTGTTGCAGCACGTTGCTCTGAAACAGCTCCACTCCTGAGACAGAGACACCGAGACACAGGTCATGTCTCACGTTCACCTCCACCTCGTCTTAGTAAAGACGCACGAGTCACGTGATACTTTACGACTCGAATGCCATGAAATATGCTGTAGAGTCATAATGCAAAATATCGTAGGCACGGGTCAGTCCACTCGTCCCAGGACTCTTCCAGTTTATCCTTAAGTCTCCGGCTGGCTGCAGTGTTTAATCTCACGGGGCATTATCTGTCACATACACTGAAAAAAAGAGTAGAACTATCTCTCTCTGCTCCAGGAGGGCTGTATCAGGCCTGACCCTGTGCTCGGACTCTGTCACCCTAACAAACTGAGAATTTCACTTTTGCTGTATTTTTTTTGTGCTACCTGAATTGGTAAAAATAGCAAGCACGTGATTCTTCTCCTTTCAACACCTATCAGTGAAGATTTATATATACTGACTTGAGAGCTGTGGCAATGTTCTACATCAATGGTCCCCAACCCCCGGTACCGGGCCGCCCAAGGAACATTAAATTATTTCCATTTTATTTACTGTGGTGTGTTTCTCTCGGGTTTGTGCGACTTTCCATGGACGAGAGGTTAACCAGGAGCTGAGAGACGTCACCTAAAGCCGCACCGATACCGTGCATGCGCAAAATATCATGATATCGGGCCGGGTTTAGGTGACGTCTGGAGCCGAGCGGCTGCGAGCGGCAGTGGTGTTGTAGCTTTGGTGGAGAGAGAAGGTGTGTATCGCTCTTCTCTCTGTTCACCGGTACTTTGTCATGTTTAACAGTGCTTGGTGTACGTGTATATTGTGTTTGCTCAAATTTAACCCACAGATTAGCAAAAATGAGCACGAAACAGACGTCGTTAGAAAGTTAGAAACTCTGCCGGTGTTCTGGATTAAAGTCATGGCGGAATACCCTGAGATTGTCACCACAGCACTTACATCCCTATCGTCATTTCCGACATGCTGTCTGTGTGAAGCGGGGATTTCTGCAGTGATGGCAACCGAAACAAAACAAAGGAATAAACTGGACATAAGCGACACACTTCGGGTGTCATTGTCTCGTTGTAAAGAAACAAGCTCAGGGTTCTCATTGATTTAGCGTTGTAGTGAGTTAAAAAGGCATGTTTAAATACAATTAAATTAAAATTATTCATTTTAATTTAATTGTATAGCCGCCACACCCCACACCCAGCGGGCCGCGGTAAAATTATCAAACGTTGACCGGTCCGCGGCGAAAAAAAGGTTGGGGACCACTGTGTTACAGTATATACTGTATATGTTGTTAACGCATTACTTTTTAAATAAAGTAACTTCGTTAGTGTTACCATACGTTGCGTCTATCCGTTACTTTTTTAAATGAATTCTTTTAGGCTGAAGTGTAGCCTACAGTCTAACCTGTTTACAGCAGCGACACATTGTAGGGTTGGTGGATGTTAACCTGTAAACACGAAGACGCCGCGCTGTGGGCGCACTATTTCTTAGTAATTAGCACAACACTGGTCATGTAACATTAATGTTGTGCTAGTTACTAAGAAATCGTAACTAGATGTCTGCTTGAGCACCAAAGAGGACTTTACAATGCAAGATGTTAAGAAGGAGGGAAGTGGTACCACAGATGATAGATGATAATAAAACCTCCTGATGTTAAATGGCTGTGATGTCACTGCTGCTCTGACCACATCCTCGTTACTGTCACCACACTGAAGCTGATCATTTCCCTCTGACTGCACGTCCCTGAGGCTTTTATTCCTCTAACACCACAGCACCTTTAAACAATTAGTTTTTTATTTAGAATCGAAAAACACCTTACACTTTTATCCATTTATAGTTATAATTAACCTTCATCGGACGAGGGACTTCCTGTCATGTCTTCTGTTCTGTACACAGTGTTTCCTCAGCAGTCTCTCTTTATTCAGCACTGAATTTAAGTTGACGTTTTCAAGAAGGAAGCCGTTACAGATTTTAAGCAGCTAGCTAGCTATGGTAGTGTATCATATCGTTCTATATAAGGACCTCGTACATTCAACAGACAGAATAATAATGCGTTAAAAGTAACTTTTTAGTTACTTTTTTAAAGAACGTTTTAAACGTTAACGTTTTAATGTTCCCATTAATGGATCGGACCTTCGAACCAGAAAGACACAGCTTACATTTGACTAAGGCCCCGTTCACACTGCAGGTAAAAGTGGCCCAAATCCGATTTTTTTGGGGTCAAGTGACCAGGTCAGACTTCTTCAGGAGTAGTGTGAACACTCAAATCTAGCCAGGATCTGATTTTTTTTCAAATCAGATCTGGGCCACTTCCATATGTGTCCTGAATCAGACCCAAATCTGATTTTTTCCGATGTGGCCGCAGTGTGAACAGCCGAGGCGGATTTGATGCGACTTTTACGTCAATCTACATCGACATTCGTCACGATTATGTGCCAGTGAAGACTTTTTTTTTTTGCTTAACACACACACGTTACCAGTCGCCGCGGTTGTGTTGTGTGTTTTTTTTTTTGTTTTTTTTTTGCGCCGGCGAAAACGTGACAGAAACGTGACAGGTAACGTGTGTGTTAAGAGTGTTATATAAAGTGTTTACGTGAACCAGCTCATAATGTTTGCATTGAATACATCACAATAATGTACAATACAATACTTCCTCCATAACCTCGCCAACTTTTTAGCGCGACGGCGTGCTGCATGTGACATCATCGTTATTGTTCGCTTGCGCATGCGGGTCAGTTCGAAACAGCAAACAGTTCACACTGGTATCTGATACAGGCCACATTTTAAAAGGTAATGTGAACAGACAAACAAAAAAAAAATCAGATCTGAGCAAAATATCCGAATTGAACGTTAAGACTTGCGGTGTGAACGTGGCATAGAAGGTTTTTGTCTTTATGCTCAACTAAAGTAAAATAATGAGCATATTTCCACTTAGAGAAACTCGTTTCGCTCTCGCCTCGACTCGCCGTTACTGCCGCAATACGTCGCTGCTGTAAACAGGTTAGTCTGTAGGCTACTGCACACTTCAGCCTAAATGAATTCATTTAAAAAAGTAACGACAAACGGTAACGCCAGGAAAGTCACCAGGTTCTCACCGCAGTTGAGTGCCGTTTGACCTCCCATAGAGAGCAGGATGCCGTCAGGTCTCTCGGCTTTGATCACCTCCGTGACGAACTCGGGTGTGATGGGCAGGAAGTAGACCGTGTCCGCCTGCTTGCTTCCCACCTCGTTGGTCTGAACCGAGGCGACGTTCGGATTCATCAGCACCGTCTTCAGGTTCTCCTCCTGAACAGAGCACAATGAGGTGGATGTTTCCTCTGTTCCAGTGCAACAGGTCTAATTAAGCAAAAGCCACTTTTCCTCTACAAATCATTCGTATTAATTAAAGGTCATAATTAGCGATGCCCACGGCTCCTGGTTTGTACAGTACTCCTAGATTCATGAATCGTACGAAAAGACCCAAAATATACAAAAATTACAGTGCATTGTGACAATTACGACTATTATATATAGACTTATTTCCAGAATAAATCACCCAGCACTAATTGTATACATATGAGCAATGCCAACAGCACCCTGTCTCACAATTGCACAATGTGGGCGGTTAACATTGATATAGTTATAAATTACACATTAAGGAAATTTGGCTGTAAAAAATGGAGCAATATCATTACTAATAGAGGATCTGCTATAATTGTCATTTATTTACACACCTCACGGGTCAGTGTAGGTATTTATACTCATTATGGTCACTGCGAGACAACCTTAGTTCAGTCGTAAATAAAGCTCCCGATCTGGACTCATACTGTACATGCTGAAGACGTGAGGACCGAAGACGCAGGTCGGGTTCCTGTGCCTCGAGCAGCATGGTAATATCATGTCTGAGGAGTTTGGTGTGTAAACAGAACCCTAACGCGTTATGCCTGTTATCTGTGTGGTTCTCTACGCAGACGATTACAGCTGTGGACCGAAACGGCCCAAGTGAACCGCGGAGAGATCTGATTGCAGCGATAAACCGAATCAACTCTAAATCGAAGCTGGAAATTGCAAGCTGCAGAGACGCCGTGAGTGAGTTCTAGAAATTATGGGTGATGAAAAGAAGAGAAAATAAACACTGGATGCAACAGACAAAATGCTTTAACCCTTTTCCCAGTACACAGGTGTACCGTCCTGCCGGCATTACCGAAACAGACTTTTCGGACATTTTCAATCGGTATAAACAAAATGAACGATTTTCCGGCTCCGAGTCTGATATAAAATGAGTCAGAGCTCTGTCGGCTCTCAGTGCGTTTTCGGTGCGTCTGAGCGTTTTTCCCTCCGTCGGGATAGTCTTACTCATAACTTCAGTGGTTGGAATTTTAGCTGCTTATGAACTCGGGGCATCTCAGAGAGCAGAAGCGGGGTTTCATATCGACGTTTACTTTGATGATAGAAATTTTGTGTGAAATAACACAACATAACATAACTTTTTTTTTTTAATAAATATATTGCTCCTAGTAAGCTAGGGTAAGGTAAAATCATATTAACCACCGCTGCGGAGTCGCATTCGGTGCTCGAACTGGACACGACAAAACAGGGCTCCGGTAAAAAAGAGGTGAACTTTCTTTATATAACAATTACAGACATTTATAGAATCCCAGTCCAGGTCATTGTTGTGATTTTCTACACATATCGGAAAATGTTTATTTTCAACAACGTGTCTGAGCGTTAAATGGAATCATGCGGATGGACTGATGAACGTATCCTGAGATGTGCTGTGATGTATATTGCATATTTGAGGGGCCAGTGGTGGCTCAACTGGTTAAGGCTCTGGGTTGTTGATCGGAGGATCTATGGTTCGAGGCGCAGCACAGCAAAGCTGCCACTGTTGGGCCCTCAACCCTCCCTGCTCCAGGGGTGCTGTATCATAGCTGCCCCTGCACTCTGACCCCAACCTCTTCAGTTGGGGTATGTGAAGAAAATACCCCAAGGCCCTCAACCCTCCCTGCTCCAGGGGTGCTGTATCATAGCTGCCCCCCATTCTGTTCTGTTCTCTTGGACTTACCTTCATGGCTTTCACAGCTTGTGAGCCTGAGTAGTCAAACTCACCGGCCTGGCCGATGGACAGACCACCAGAGCCGAGCACCAACACTTTGGACACCTGAAAATACATTTGCATTACTTTTACAGCATTTGTCAAACATCCAACATTTCCCCTTAGGGGTTATGGGCCACTAGGACACCATGTCCACCACTTTAAAAAGGCAGGAAGTGGAAATTCTGCCTCAGAAATCCAGAAATGCCTCACAAACGTACTGGGAAACAGATTTAAAGCTGAACCTAGTTTGTATTTTAAATGTACAACATCTCTCTCTCTCTCTCTCTCTGACTCTCTCTCTCTCTCTCTGTTTCTCTCTCTCTCTGACTCTCTCTCTCTCTGTTTCTCTCTCTCTCTCTCTGTCTCTCTCTGTTTCTCTCTCTGTGTGTGTCTCTCTCTCTGTCTCTCTCTCTCTCTTTCTCTCTCTCTGTCTGTCTCTCTCTCTCTGTCTGTCCCTCTCTCTCTGTCTGTCCCTCTCTCTCTGTCTGTCCCTCTCTCTCTCTGTTTCTCTCTCTGTCTGTCCCTCTCTCTCTGTTTCTCTCTCTGTTTCTCTCTGTCTCTCTCTGTTTCTCTCTGTCTGTCCCTCTCTCTCTGTTTCTCTCTCTCTCTGTGTCTGTCTTTCTCTCTCTCTGTCTCTCTCTCTCTCGATGCATGTGGCTGTGGCGCCCTCACCTGGGCTCTTGGTGGAACGGCAGGCTTCTGTGGCATCACAGACATGATGCCTTTGTTGTCCTTCTTCTTTATAAGAGACAGGAAAGCATCGAACAGGAACTGTACAGAAACAAAGAGATCAGGTTTTGAATGAATAAAAAGAAGAAAAAAAGGCAGCACTTCGACACAAACAACAAAACAACCCGAGCAGGAGGTGTTTGTGTTATCTCTGAACAAGCTGGGTGTCATTTAATCGTGCGTGATGCAGAGCATGAGATGAAATGTTAAGATGTAATTACTACAGATATTCGTGCATGCCGTTAGACACTAAAGATTACCTCTGTATCAGTGGGACCCCCTTTCGCTTCTGGATGAAACTGCGCTGTGAAGATCGGCTTGGTGTTATGCATGATGCCCTAAAGGGATTAAATAAAAATAAACAGTGATGTATTGTGTAGATCTCCAAGTGAATTCTATTCTTTATATTATACAGTATCTCAAAACTTTTTCTCTAATCTTCATCTGTCCAGTATGGATTAGTCTGTGCTCATGATATCCTCAGGTTCCTGTAGGCTGACAGGAGAGACCTGCCAACCTTGGAAAAAATTTTTAGTAGCAACTTACTGCAGCGACGCGGCGCGAGGTCAGGCACATTTGCTGGTCAGTGTTGATTAAGTTCACAGTGAAAACACTTTGTACATTATTGATATGTTTTAAGGCACAAATGGCATGGAAGAAGATTTGCATTTTACAGTACTGATGTACAAAATGTACAATAACAATACTTGAAATAATTTAGCTGCTACTAAAATAAAGAGTATAACGTTATGTGCGTGATCGTTTGTGTATAATATCTGCATAGTATTTTAACAACTCTTTATGTATTGCCATAAATTAGATCTAATGAACTAAACAGTAACTTCATATCTGACAACACATACATGTGTTAATTTTCTCAGCAATAATGCAAGACTCTAGACTTCACTATGGTTTTGACTGGCTGATCATATAATAACACCTCCCTCATCATTTCTACTTTCCGCTTCTATTTCCCTGCTTTTCACATAAAAATCTGATGTCCATCAGATGTGATCTACAGGAGCCGGTAACGATCGAGTCAGAATACGAGTGATATTTAAAAAGTGACATTGGTTTCGTCATGTTATAGCATGACTGCGTGCTATAAAAGGGATACAAACGCTCGCGGATATTGATGTCTGCGTGCTCGCGCCAGTTTGTCTTTTCCGTTAAAGTACGACGGCAATGCGTTTACAGGCATGACGTCCGTTTCCTATATAAATACTGGCAAATAAAGTAAAACTTGATCTGTGCGTAAAACTTAAACTTGAGGCACTTGCCCCCAGTAAAGGAGTCTAACGACGCCTGTGGTTCGGCAGGCTTATTAAAATGGATGAAATTCACAATTCTGGCCATTTACCTTTGAAACGTTAAGTCCTCACTTGTAAAAAAAAAAACAGTCACTGTAAGAAGAACTGAAGACGGACAGAGACAGATGAAAACCACATCCGTTCTACTAAACTCCTGGTGTATAAATAATAATAATAATGATAATTAACATGTTATGTACAACATCCCAAATCTTATCCTAAGAAAAAATCACTTTGCTAGTAATTTTATTTATTTTATATCTGAGATCAGACCTCATTGGTCCCGTCGTTGGCGTTGATGAAGAGCGGACTCCAGCCCAGTGGTAGAGACTCGCTGTCTATACCATAGCCGTGGTTCTGAGCCGTGATGAAGGCTTGTCCCGTCACCACATTCAGCACTGGCTGGTTTTGACCTCTACACATAGGCAAGAGACAAGCAGAAAAGAGACAAAACACACTTATCTAAGAGACAGAAAGACAAAGTAAGAAGTGTGGTGTGTGTACAAACAGACACATGAACTATAGATCAACTAGACTTTATTGCTCTGGGTATTTATATTCCTGTGTATTTTCGTGGATATTTATTGTCCTGATTATTTGCTGTTCTGTATATTTATTATCCTGAGAGTTTATTCGGTGTTTCACACAAAACATCACTATCATCACACACCCAACATAGGAATTACCTGTTCCCCATGGGCAGCTTGTACGACCGAGCACCAGCAGCCAACGCCGTGATCTGGTTTCCCATACAGATACCAAACACCGGCTCTGGACGATCACTCTCCAGCACCTGATATAGAAAAGCCATCAGGCAGCAATGCTGTGTACAATGGAGTGTACGAGCAGTGTAACAGGAGTGTAACAGGAGTGTAAGAGGAGTGTAACAGGAGTATGAGAGGTGTGTATGAACAGTGTAACAGGAGTGTACCAGGAATGTGAGAGGAGTATGAGAGGAGTGAACGAGAAGTATAACAGGAGTGTAACAGGAGTGTGAGATGAGTGAACGAGCAGTGTAACAGAAGTGTAACAGGAGTGTACCAGGAGTGTAAGAGGGGTGTATGAGCAGTATAACAGGAGTGTAATAGGGCAGTGTAAAAGAAGTGTGAGAAGAGCATGGTGGATGAATTACCTTGCGCACATTCTGGATCAGAGTTCCAGCCAAAGCAGGGTCTCCGGGGCCGTTAGAGATGAAGAGGCCATCGTACTCGAGGCTCATGAGCTCGTGATCCCATGGCACTAAGTGCACCTCGGCACCACGCTGAATAAACACACAAATACACACATACATCAGAGATGGCGATTCATATAGAGATAAAAATAAAATGCAAAAATGAAGATTTTAATCGGCCGTCTAGGACAATAGGTGTTAAAGTATATGTTTTATATGCTCTACCAATTTAATCATTTTTAGGTTTATTCATGAAATTAACAAAAATTGTGTGTGTATATGAGTGTGTGTGTGCGTGTGTGTGTCTGTGTGTATTAAAATAAATAGGTATAAGTGGCAGATGTAGCTTTGGAAGACAAAAAAACATCAAGATAATCTGAGTTGTTTGTGACATTTTGTACGTGTGAACATCCCCATCACACAGCCATTAACATAACAACGTAACGTATCATCACCTTGACCAGCAGCCTGATGATGTTGTGCTTGATCCCGCAGTCAACAGCCACCACTTTGATGGGATTGCCTTTCCCATACACTCGCACTTCCTAATAAAAGAGCGAAAGGGGAGGAGATAAAGAGTCTAGTGTAGCAGTGACAGCAGAGCCTGTTACAGGGTGAATCACCTCACGTGAGGGTCTGCTTACCTTTGTGGAGACTTCTGACACTAGATTTCGTTCATTTGGGTCAGTAATTTCAACTGGCTGCCCTTCAAACTCAATCTTCCCCAAAACTGTGCCCTGATGAAACAAAAAAGCCAAGCAATCAATTCTGTATAATGTATTGAAAGGTCAGAAAAACATCATTTGTTTTTTGCGATCATTTTTTAATCAGTCACAGCACAGGCGATGCTTTTTCTTCATTACTTTGGAATGAAAGTCATTTTTATAAACAATTTTACATCGATGTACATCAAAGTTCACACTTCCCACCAAAACAGAAAATTATATTTAAATATGATGTTGAAATCACAACCTGTGGATATCGATATGCTGTGAGAATCAAACAATAAATCCAGCTGTTTTTCTGAGACACCTTTTTGAAAAGAAAGGACAGAGAAGATTGGCTAGACTGGTCTGAGCTGACTGGTGTGAGCTGGCTGGTGTGAGCTGGCTGGTGTGAGCTGGCTGGTGTGAGCTGACTGGTCTGAGCTGACTGGTCTGAGCTGACTGGTCTGAGCTGGCTGGTGTGAGCTGGCTGGTGTGAGCTGGCTGGTGTGAGCTGACTGGTGTGAGCTGATTGGTGTGAGCTGACTGGTGTGAGCTGACTGGTGTGAGCTGACTGGTGTGAGCTGACTGGTCTGAGCTGACTGGTCTGAGCTGATGGTAAAGCTGACTGGTCTGAGCTAACTGGTGTGAGCTGACTGGTCCGATCTGACTGGTCTGAGCCGACTGGTCCGAGCTGGCTGGTCCGAGCTGGCTGGTGTGAGCTGACTGGTCTGAGATGACTGGTGTGAGATGACTGGTGTGAGCTGACTGGTCTGAGATGACTGGTGTGAGCTGACTGGTCCGAGCTGATGGCTGAGCTGACTGGTCTGAGCTGATGGCTGAGCTGATGGCTGAGCTGACTGGTCCGAGCTGATGGCTGAGCTGACTGGTCTGAGCTGATGTAGTAGCCTTTATTGTCACTGGTCACAGGTACCGTGAAATTAGCCATCAACCTGTCCATACATACAATACATACAATATGACAAGGGGGGGGCAGGACAGGAAGAAAGGGAATTGAAAAGAAACACAGCATAATATGAGGGAAGGGAGGAGACAAAAAAACAACCCCCGGACTATGCTCCGGTGGGCAGTACAGTGTGGGAACAGGAAAAACACCTCAGCAACATAAGCACATAAACTGTACGCCATAAACACACGACTTGCAACAGGGCTGGGGAGTGGGGGGTGGAGGTAATCCAGCACAGGCAAGCAGCCATCAGGTCCTGCAGCCTTTATCTTCGGCGCTGGTCACAGACCCGCTTGTCAGACTGGCGGTACAAGGCGGCGAAGGCGTGGGATGGGGGTTGGGGGGTTGAGTGCATATCTTTATATATGCGTGTGTGTGTATGTATGTATGTATGTATGTATGTATAGGCCTGGAGAGTCGTTGCTCCCGGCATCAAATCTCGGTGCCTCAGTCCGCAAGATTGTCATAGCGATACACAGCAAGTTGCCATGGAGACAGCCTTGATCAGGTCCCAGACAGAGTCAACAATTCGCAGGAGTCTATGGAAATGGGGGAAGGAACGCAAGCGCGTCTCGCTGCATCCTCTTCCAGGGGAATTGTTGTTCCAGCAGCGGCCTTGGCCGAGGCCAGTGCTGTGCTGGTTGAGGGGAGCCGAGAGCAGATAAGATTGGGATTGTTTGGTCTTGGGGCGAGTAGACGCATTCCAATTTACACGACTACTCTCTTAGTCCATTCTGGTCTCCAAATCGATCCATTTTTCTTTCCAAAGTTCTCCATGATGTTAACAGTATCCAAAGCAGTGAGCCTCACCGTGATGTTATCCATATTGCGGTTAATAGTCCCAGCCTCAGTGCTGACCGCTCTGCCCACTGCATCAGTCATTGGGAGGTTTTGGACAGCTGTCACCGTTTTCTGATTTCCTCGATAAACCAGGGCAATGCCTAATCCATTCAGCATAACTCCTGTTATCATGGTTCCGAATAGGTAGATATCTTCAATTAAATGTCCTCCCCGGAAAGAGCCACCAGACACACGACCCGCCACCTCTCCCACACGTCCATCGTATAGCCAGCTGCGAACCTTCCGGCAGCGCGGTCAGGTTCCCCCGAACCCAAGCTTCTCGTCGAGAAGATGATGTCAATTTCGTTGAGAGACCAGTTTATGAAATCCATGATGTTTTTTAGTTTGGAGAGCAGTGCGGAGAGAGAGTCTCTCAAAGTATAAGACGATAGACGAGACGAGAGGAGCAAAGCAGGGAAAGGGGGGGGTGCGACCGCCTTCGTTGAGAGCCGATGAAACAAAACAAACATCAACTCGTACAGTACACCACTTCACTGTTTCTTTAGAAAAGAGTAAGGGGCATACCTTGTCTCGGATGATTTTGGTCAGCATCCTGGTGTCCACGCCATACAAAGCTGGAACCTAAACGACAGATACGTACATCAGAATAACTGCACTGAAAGTTGTAAAAAGACTAACCGATCTGCTCAGTACCTTCTCATCATGCAGCCACTGTGCCAGGGACTTCACCGAGTTCCAATGGCTATAGTCGTGACTGTAGTCCTGCACCAGTAGCCCTGATACCTGTAAATACAACACACACTCAGGTTGGATCTCAATCAGTTGAGAAGTCAGGGCAGTGATCAGGGAGTCGTCCGTTTTAACGTCTCTCTATCTCTGTCGCAAAATCCATCCGGTGTATCGAACACTTGCACCCTTAAATAAATCCCTCACAACACACTGCAAAAACCAGGGAGCATCGATCACAATGTTCCCTTAGTGGAAATCTGGACGTCACATTTTCCGAAGCATCTCAGCTTGAAAAAAAAAATGTCGGACAAACATGACACGCAAATGTAAGAATCTTGTTTGATTATGTTAATGATTTTAACTTTATTTGTTGTTATATATTATATATATACATACACACACAGTTTGTTTAAGTCTAATGACTTTTAAGTGTTTATTGAATGTGACTGAGAAGCAAATCAAGGTTATGTCATATTTAGCATATTTGTTATACAGTATATGATTGGTCAGAAGGTATTATTATCATATAACAGCACACATAACAGTTGTTCTAGCTGTTATTATATTATTGGGTTCATTATGGAAAAAGACCCAGTTTGACAAAAAACCCACCAATAAGATAACATGCGGTGACACAAAACTCATGGGACAATGTGATGTAATATAAGCATGACATGTTTGTATTTATGAACAGGAAAAAAAACAGTCATGAACTTTAATGGCAGCTTATTGAACAGTCTGCTCTAATCTGCGTGATAAGTAATAGACTTCTGAAACGGCTCAGATCTATAACCAGTTCCACACGTCGAGCTGCATTTCTTTTGTCTTACTAGCTTCAACAGACAGAAATGAAGAGAAGGTAGACCAGGGAACTGCTGAACAATGTCTATAACGTCTGTAATGCAGAGATAACAACAACTAAATTGATGCACAGACTTTTTCACAACACCAGACGTAACTACAAAAGGATAAAAAGTGTTAGCATTGGTGGGTTGGCTGTAGTATAGAGCAATAAAAGACTTTGTGGTGTGCTGTTATTAGAAAATAATCAACTCTTGGGCTATCGCTAGTGATATTGCTAACATTTTTCGTGTTTCCTGAGAAAAAAAAAAATCTTCACGAGCTATTTTGAATACCACTATTGTGGATTTTCTAAATCATAAATTATGCTGGGGATTTTTTGCTGATCGTGATCAAAGAGCTGGCCGACATGGCAAGAGATTTTTAATATCTAAAGAGTTCCAGCCAACACACCATAACTGATAAACCAGTGATCTTCTCATTTGGCCAAACTATTTAATGAAACAAAGAAGTAGTCCCATGTGACACTAAGTGATGTCACTGCATGGAGGTACGGTCACCTGAATGCGATCCGACTCTGCGTTCTTTCTCAGTCCCAGTTCGTCAAGCTCCTGCATGTTAGGAACGCCATAGTTGCCCACAATGGGGTAGGTAAGAGTAAGAATCTGACCTCTATAACTGGGGTCTGTAAGGGCTTCTGGATATCTATAAAATTACAAGAGAATAATTCAAATATCAGGACAGTATACTGATGTCAGATATTACAGTATTAAAGGAAACTCGTATCAGAGATTACATTAGTAATGTATACTCGTATATCTAATGTGTATTCCAAAAGGAATAGATAGATAGATAGATAGATAGATAGATAGATAGATAGATAGATAGATAGATAGATAGATAGATAGATAGATGGATAGATGGACAGACTGACAAACAGACAGACAGACAGACAGACAGACACTGAATTGAGTGGAATGAAGTGATAGATGGATGCATGGATGGATGGATGGATGGATAGACAGACGGACGGACGGACGGACGGACTCTGAAATGAGTGGAATGAAATGATAGATGGATGCATGGATGCATGGATAGATAGATAGATAGATAGATAGATAGATAGATAGATAGATAGATAGATAGATAGATAGATAGATAGACAGACAGACAGACAGACTGACAAACAGACAGACTCTGAATTGAGTGGAATGAAATGATAGATGGATGCATGGATGGATGGATGGATAGATAGATAGATAGATAGATAGATAGATAGATAGATAGATAGATAGATAGATAGATAGATAGATAGATAGATAGATAGACGGACGGACGGACGGACGGACGGACGGACGGACGGACGGACGGACGGACGGACGGACGGACGGACGGACGGACGGACGGACGGACGGACGGACGGACGGACGGACGGACAGACAGACAGACTCTGAAATGAGTGGAATGAAATGATAGATGGATGCATGGATAGATAGATAGATAGGTAGATAGATAGATAGATAGATAGATAGATAGATAGATAGATAGATAGATAGATAGATAGACTGACAAACAGACAGACAGACAGACTCTGAATTGAGTGGAATGAAATGATAGATGGATGCATGGATGGATGGATGGATGGATAGATAGATAGATAGATAGATAGATAGATAGATAGATAGATAGATAGATAGATAGATAGATAGATAGATAGATTACTCATAGCAGTATTATATTCTCAAAATCAGTTTAGAAGTGTATTATACATGTAATTATATTGAACCATATTTCAGAATTTAAAGCTCACAATTATAATTATATGTACACTGAACAAAGTTATAAACGCAACACTTTTGTTTTTGCACCAGGATTCATCCATGAAACCTCTCCAAAGTGCCAGACGCCATCGAATGTGAGAATTTGCCCACTCGTTATTACGACGGACTGCAGTCAGGTCGAGACCCCGATGAGGACGACGAGCATGCAGATGAGCTTCCCTGAGATGGTTTCTGACAGTTTGTGCAAAAATTCTTTAAAAAATTAAATTGTTGCAGCAGCTGTCTGTGTGGCTGGTCTCAGACGGTCTTGGAGGTGAAGATGCTGGATGTTGAGGTCCTGGGCTGGTGTGGTTACACATGGTCTGCGGTTGTGAGGCCGGTCGGATGCAATTGCATGCTCCCTCAAAACCTGGGACATCTGTGGCATTGTGCTATGTGATAAAAACTGCACATTTTAGAGTGTCCTAATATTGTGACCAGCCTAAAGCAGACCTGTGCAATAATCATGCTGTTTAATCAGCATCTTGACATGACACCTGTGAGGTGGATGAATTATCTCAGCAAAACAATATTTGAGAGAAATAGACCTTTTGTGTACATGGAAAAAGTCTTAGATCTTTGAGTTCAGCTCATGAAAAATGGTGCTAAAAAAGTGTTGTTTATAATTTTGTTCAGTGTATAATGTACAGTTAGATGGGAGTGCACAGAAAATGTACATGTACATGTATTACAGTCAGTTATTCTCACCCCACAAGCCCGGTGTTGAAGACCAGCTCTCCGGATGCTGACTGGTCACGGCCAAAGGAGTAACCTTTCATCACTGTACCATCTTCAAGCACCAGACGAGCGCTGTGAGCCTGCATATGACACAACACATCCTGTTCTCCATTAAACAGGAAGTGCTGATAAGAACTCACTGTGTACTTAATTATGATGTGTCCAGACTTGAAGAAGTGATGCAATATTACATCACCCCAGTTAGTCCAAGTCTACTGTACATGCGGCAATAGAAGAAAGGTTTTGTTCTGGTTGTAGTTGCTCTAGTATGCATACAAAAAAATGACAGATAAACTGATATGTATCTCAAAACAAATCGTATCTATGGGTCCCTGACAACTTTGTGTCATTGTTACGGAAATATTACACAAGCTAATGAGAAGACAACACTGATGCTAATGCTAATTATAAGTCTTTTTTTTTTTATTTTTTTTTTTTTTTGCAATTTTATTAAATATTATGCAGGTTTAACTTCTTAAAGTTCCTGGGAAGTTCTGTCATTCATGTCCTTGGACAGAATCTCAAATAAACCGACATGAATCACAGCCAGGTGTTTATATGAGGAGATAAAGTTTATATAATGAGATACAGTTTATATAATGAGATAAAGTTTAAATAATGAGATAACGTTTATATAATGAGATAACGTTTATATAATGAGATACAGTTTATATGAGATAAAGTTTATATAATGAGATAACGTTTATATAATGAGATACAGTTTATATGAGATAAAGTTTATATAATGAGATAAAGTTTATATAATGAGATGACGTTTATATAATGAGATGACGTTTATATAATGAGATAATAAAATACAGTGTTACCTTGATGCTAAGCGCACGTGTAGCTTGTCTCCAAACCCCTGAGGTAAAATTCTTCACACAAACTGTCAGCAGTCTGGTCATGGTTTCAAACTCCACCTGTTATAAAATATTATTAAACCAGCTTGATCTCTAAAGTTAGCGCAGTTATTAAATCACGGAGCTTGATACTTCACATTTAAAATAAAATAGGAGGTTGTTTTACTGGCAATGAGGCAGCGTCGTGCAGTGGGCGAGTGATCCACCGCGCTAGCCAATCAGAAAAGAGCCGGGGATACAGTGACCAATCAGCACTCATCACAAGTTATGAAAGGTGGGACGTTTACAAAAAGGCACGCAGCTGTATAAATGATGTGAAATATGAGAAATCTGGATACCACATAATATATATATATATATATATATATATATATATATATATATATATATATATATATATATATATATATATATATATATTTATATATATTTATATATATATATTTATATATGCAGAACATCCTATAAAAAGTGAAAATAAGTAGCAGGACATTTTTAGTGTTTTTATTATTATTATTATTAGTAGTAGTAGTAGTAGTAGTAGTAGTAGTAGTAGTAGTAGTAGTATTGTTGTTGTATTTTTGTTGTTGTTGCTGTTGTTATTGTTGTTGACAGTGATTATAATAATGATAATATTAATTTTAAAAAATTAGCATAGTTATTTTATTAAAAGGATTTGTGGGTTTTTTCTGTTTGTTTAGTCTTTATCAGTTCCTTGTTTAGGTTTGCTAAAAATCAAAAAAATTAATTCAATATGAAATCTTGGATTTTTCTAAAAAAAAAATTT
Organism: Tachysurus fulvidraco; assembly: GCF_022655615.1. Taxonomy (NCBI): domain Eukaryota; kingdom Metazoa; phylum Chordata; class Actinopteri; order Siluriformes; family Bagridae; genus Tachysurus; species Tachysurus fulvidraco. The sequence goes on along the minus strand of NC_062523.1, from coordinate 2,284,035 downwards.
TTTTAATTAAAATGAATAAATATAATAAAATATGTCCAATGCTTGTGCAATTTTCTCTCTTTTCTCAACTTCAAAATAATTAGCTTTTCTCCCATAGACAGCTTTCTGGTCTTCATGTAGGTTTTATCCTCTTTATCTTTTGGCTCAATCAATATAGAAGGGCAACAAAACATGTGTCAGTTACATCTTCCAATACTATCGAACATGTGATTGTAAGTCACTTGATTGGTTGTAAGTCCAACACATCTGGATGTAAATATCTGGGAATGAAAGCTGGAGAGTATTAAATATATGACTGGCTCTGTCGTTCCAATACTTTTGAAGGGGGCTATATGTACGTACGTGTGCTTGTTTACTGTATATATTACATTAAAAGAGAGGATTTACTGTATAAATTAGGATTTAAATAAGCACCACACCAGATGTGTAGAATTACATGTAGCTCAGTAATAATAAATATTCATGTAAGCAGTTCCAGGAGTTCAAACTGTTTTGCTTAAATAAAATATTGTGAGCTGCCTCAAAGGCACATGGTGTCATCGTGGCTCAGCATGTTTAGCATTCTGGGGTTTGGGGTCCAGAGTTTGCATGTTCTCCCCGTGCTTTGGGGTTTCCTCTGGGTTCTCCAGTTTCTTCCTCAGTTCAAAGACATATACTGTAGGTTCAGAGGCATCTCTAAATTGTCCGTAGTGTGTGAATCGGTGCATGATTGAGCCCTATGATGTGTTGGCGCTCTGTCCACCACTATGTGGTCCGACTCCACCCTCCATGTGATATGCCCCATAATCCCACAGGATTGTGTCTCTTTATACCTTGTTTGACACCACTGTTTAAATTCCAGTCAGTCAGTTTCTCAATGTCAAAGTTTATGGTTCTTGCTTTTCTTGCTTTTATCTGCAGTTAATGTTTTCAGCTCATGATTTACATTACATTGATTTACATGAGAAATGACCTGCACTCCATCTCCATTATTTGACATCTGTGTAGAATTTCTCATTCTCCCTGAGTTATCTGTGGGCTTTTGGAATTCCCTCCACCTTCAGAAAGCATGCTTCTAAATTTCTACTAGACATTTCTAAGTGTGTGTGTGTGTGTGTGTGTGTGTGTGTGTGTGTGTGTGTGTGTGTGTGTGTGTGTTGTCCTGTGATGGAGTCCCATCATAAGCTACATCCACATTGTTCCCAGGATAGGCTCATGAATAAAAGAATGAATAAATGAATGGATGAATAATTCCAAATGCACTTAATTTGCATGATTATATCAAGTTACAGCACAAAACAAAACAATAAAACATTAAACATACGCATGCGCAAACGAACAATAACAATGACGTCACACGCAGCACGCCGTTGCGCTAAAAAGTTGCAAACATATCATGTAATTCTATAATGTGATGTATTCAATGCAAACATTATGAGCTGGTTCACGTCAACCACTTTATATAACACTCTTAACACACACACACGTTACCTGTCACGTTTTCGCCGTCGCAAAAAAAAAAAGTTTTCGCCGTCGCAAAAAAAAAAAAGTTTTCGCCGTCGCAAAAAATAAATAAATAAATAACTTTTCTCCGGCGCATAATTGTGACGAATGTCGATGTAGATTGACGTAAAAGTCGCATCAAATCCGCCTTGGTTGTTCACACTGCGGCCACATTGGAAAAAATCAGATTTGGGTCTGATTCAGGACACATATGGAAGTGGTCCATATTGAAAAAAATCAGATCTGGGCCAGATTTGAGTGTTCACACTACTCCTGACTACTTGACCCCCCAAAAAATTTGATTTGGGCCACTTTGGCCCTGTTCACACTGCAGGTAAAAGTGGCCCAAATCTAAACTTTTTTTTTTTTTTTTTGACTGATAACGTGTGTGTTATATAAAGTGGTTACGTGAACCAGCTCATAATGCTTGCATTGAATACATCACATTACATGATGTTTGCTTCCTCCGTAACCTCGCCAACTTTAGCGTGACGGCGTGCGTGTGACGGCATCGTTATTGTTCGTTTGCGCATGCGGGTCAGTTCGAAACAGCAAACAGTTCACACTTGGTATCTGATATAGGCCACATTTTAAAAGGTAATGTGAACAGCCAAACAAAAAAAATCAGATCTGAGCAAAATATCTGAATCGAGCATTAAGACTTGAGGTGTGAACGTGGCCTTTTACCTCCAGCATGAGGGCCTATAAAAGTGCTGATTCAGTATATAAGGAGTCATGCTTGTCTTCATTCTGATTGGTCAAAAAAAAAAAAAAAACACAACCTTTGACACTTTTTCATTGTAACTTTGAACAAATGTTTTAAACTCATGGTATCTTAAGTCTGTAACCTAGTGAGCAGCATTAATGTATTCAATGTTAGAGATTTAAGCACTTATGTACGTCGCTCTGGATAAGGGCGTCTGTCGCATGCTGTAAATGTAAATGTAAATGTCAAGAGGTGTTGATTAGTTTCCTGAGAGCTGCAAATCACGGCTCTATATTCTTCTCTATAGCAACAGTTAAAATACCTGGGGACTTATGGCTATGTATGGCAAAAGCTTCATAATCTAACATTATTAATGATTAAAAACGTCATTATTAAACAAATGTCTCGTTTGTCAATATGTTTTCTAATGAAGGAGGTCCATAATCAGAGGGGTTCTGCTTTCTTTGTAACATACTGTCCAGCAACGCACAGATCGAACCATATCATCGAGTTTGACAATGACACGATCGTGGTGGGTCTCATCAGCAAGAATGACGAGTCAGCATACAGAGAGGAGGTGCAACAGCTAACTACATGGTGTAGAGCCAACAACCTTTCTCTGAATGTTGATAAAACTAAAGAGATGGTTGTTGACTTCAGGAGAGCACAGAGCGACCACTCTCCGCTGAACATCGACGGATCATCTGTAGAGATCGTCAAGAGCACCAAATTTTTTAAAGTTCATTAAGCGGAGAACTTCACCTGGTCACTCAACACCAGCTCCATCACCAAGAAAGTCCACCAGCATCTCTACTTCTTACGAAGGCTGAGAAAATCCCATCTCCCTCCCCGATCCTCACCATGTTCTACAGAGAGACCATTGAGAGCATCCTGAGCAGCTGCATCACTGTCTGGTTTGGGAACTGCACCATCTCGGATCTCAAGACCCTGCAGTCCCTGGATAGTGAGGACAGCTGAGAAGATCATTAGAGTCTCTCTTCCCTTTATCATGGACATTTACACACACGCTGCATCCGCAAAACTAACAGCATTGTGGATGACTCCACACACCCCTCATTCGAACTCTTTACCCCATGCATATCTCTCACACACATTCTTTACCCCACACACCATTCACACACTCTTCACCCTCCTGCTGTCTGGAAAAAGGTACCGAAGCGTTCGGGCCTCACGACCAGACTGTGTAACAGTTTATTTCCGTAAGCCATCAGACTCCTTAATAACTGTTTACATGCTGTTTTACACACTGTTTTTGCTCTTTGCACATTCTGTCTTTCACATTTCAGTCAACTGCTGTTTTGCAAAATACTTTACTTTACCTCATGTAACTGCTGCTATAATACTAATGTGTTCATTCCAGTATTTATACCTAATATTGGTTGAATGTACAGTATTTAAACTGGTCAGTGGTGTTTTTGTGTATTGTCTTTTTGTGTGATGTCTTTTTTGTCCTTCACTGTCTTTTGTCCTGCACGGTTTGCACCAGGTTGCACAAATGCACTTTCTGAGACAAGGACTATTTACTATTCAATTTAATTCAATTTATTTGTATAGCGCTTTTAACAATTTCCCATAAAAATATATACTTATAAAATATATATATATATATGCATAAGAAAAAGAATAAGAAGAAAGATAAATTAACTTTTAGTTTTAAAATACTATATATCTATCCCTGTGATGGCAGCACAGAAAAACTCCTTGAGATGATATGAGGAAGGAACCTTGAGAGGAACCAGACTCAGAAGGGAACCTCATCCTCATTTAGGTGACACTACAGTAAATTGTGTAAATGTAAATACATGACATGACAATAAAATGTGACAATGTGGTGTGAATCCAGGTTGTCCCCCGCCTTGTGTCAGCTGGTATAGACTCCAGGCTCCCTGTGACATTGTGTAGGATAAGTGGTATAGAAAATGGATGGATGGATGGATGGATGGATGGATGAAAGGATGAATGGAAGGATGGAACATTTCCTAAAGTGTTTTATTCATTATATAACTGATTGATAAAAAAAAATAGTTCCAGAAACATAAAGCTTCCTTCCTCTCTGGAGCTTTGCTTTTTAGGGACTTTTCATTGATGAGCAGATCATCCGTGTGTGTGTGTGTGTGTGTGTGTGTGTGTGTGTGTGTGTGTGTGTGTGTGTGTGTGTGTGTGTGTGTAATCTAATGCCGGACCACATTATTCACGCCTAACCTGTTCCATCAGACAAACTGCTGAACCCAGCACAGTTTCCACCCCATGCTCAGCATTCTCCTGCACCCTCACTAATCCCACTCCGTCACTTAACACCAGTGTCGCAGCCCAGAAACAATCACACAGCAGTGCAATAAAAACTCAGCATTTACATTCTAAATAAAAAAATGTACATTAGTGGTGTCTAAAAATGACTGTAGCCAGCCACTAGAGGACCTTAGAGACATTTTGCCTTTACTTCTATACCCCCTGCTGTGATGTTCATCTGTATACACCATCATCAATCTGTTTATTATTCAGGGACAAATCCAGAAATGATTCAAAGTTATTAGCAGTGACAACTTCAATCATATTGATTTAAGTTTTTAAACTGTCATTATGTTTATTCTGCAGCTTTATACAAATCGTGACACCGCTATATTAAGGCTAAGATAAATAAACTATACTTTATTTTACAAATGTGAAGGAAGGTTAAATATTGTGCAAAAGTGTGTTTAGAATCCAACAAGTTTCAGGCCCTGTAGATGTTCACTGGTTTTTGTAATCTGGCAAGTTTATGTGAGTTAATTATTTTTTTTTTTTCGTAATCCTTTCATTAATTTATTTACAGTGAAAAGACACGTTACTTTTATGGGTGGTGCAGAAACTTTCTTGAGTGGGGGGAAAAAGGGGCTTTTATTTTGAACACGTGGCACCCTGAAACAGGAAGGCCTAGTGAGGTATTAGAACCAAGCCAGGAAGTGGAACAGGTCATGCATGTTAGGAATTAAGATTAGGATTAATTGTACATATATTCTTAAATTAAAGGTACAATATAATCTGTAGCAATGATAGTACAGGTGGCATGGTGGTGTAGTGCTAGCACAATATTGTTTGTTGTATCACAGCTCCATTGTCTCTGGATTACTCTGGGTACTTTTGCTTGTTCCTACTGTACTGCATTTTATCTGTGCAGGTCTCTTCCTGGTTTTCCACTTTCCTCCCACCTCCCAAAAACTTGCAGGTTGGAGGACTGGCTTTGCTAAATTGCTCATATGTGTGAATGTATATACAGGGCAGTCGAGTGTCACGCATTGAGAGTGACAGTCCGTCACGTCGGTCTTTTCTCACGCTCTCCCGTCACACATCGTATTTCTCACGCAGAAAAACTTTTTGACTATTTATCATATATTTAATAAGCCGCAGCGCCCAAAATGTTCTTATATATTTATGTTCTTTCTTTTTTTCCTTTTCTTTTATCTCTGGTACTGCACTTTGGCCAGCTCAGGCAGATTTTAAATGTGCTTTATAAATAAAATGTAATTGAATTGAATTCAAATGAGAGTGTGTGTGTGTGCCCTGTGATGGGTTGGCACTCCGTCCAGGGTGTATCCTGCCTCGATGCCCGATGACGCCTGAGATAGGCACAGGCTCCCCGTGACCCGAGAAGTTCAGATAAGCGGTAGACAATGAATGAATGAATTAATTAATTGAATCACACCGAATGACGTCGGTTTTAAATCTGCTTTGATTAGCAAATATGATCCACTCGCAAGTTCTGCTATGTCAATGTTTGTAACCCATCTCTCTGATTATAATGACATCATTGTAAAAATGCCAGTTTTACAGCAGTAACACTAATGCAAAGAAATCTCATCCAGTAGCAGCAGTAGGTGTTAGAAAGCCATATCAGAACAGTGGTCGCAAAGTTTCCTGGAAAAAAGAAAATAGGGACATATTTCAAGGAAATGCAAATTTTCCCTTAAGAGAACCGGCCCCAAAATTGATCTGCATCAATTACAAAATTTGATTTTGATTTGATTACAAGCCACAGCAAACAGGTTAAGCAAAAAGAATGAGGAACTGTGTTTTTATATGAAAGAGCAAAACTCTCAAACCAAATCTTCTTCAGCATAGGAAGCCCAGGCATCCATAACACATGTAGCACCCCTGCTGAGAGACAGACAAGGTAGACCAGTTGTAAATGTTGCTGTTTGAGGTCGAAGCAATAGTTGGTTAGTGGATTCTGGTGCTTCATTAACAATTCTCCATTCAGATAATCCTCTACAGAAAAAACTACAAGGTTTTGATGGAACACTTTAGATTAGATTAAATTAGACTTTTTTGTAGTTAAGCAAAATGTGCATATATATATATAATATTTTTCCCCCCAAGAGCCCCATATTACGTTCATACAAAAGTAATGGTGTAGTTCTGATGGTGAACACAAGATGGCAGCACTGAACTGATCATTAATCTCCAACAGCACATTAGATTGTTTTTAGTAAAGTGTGAATTTGTTGACATTCATAATTATATTTAATAAAGTCTCAGTGAACACTAACATACATTTAAACACTAACATACATACAAACACTGACATACATATAAACACTACCATACATACAAACACTAACATACACACAAACACTAACATACACACAAACACTAAAATACATATAAACACTAACATACATACAAACACTAACATACACATAAACACTAACATACACATAAACACTAACATACATACAAACACTAACATACACATAAACACTAGCATACACATAAACACTAACATACACATAAACACTAACATACATATAAACACTAATATACATACAAACACTAACATACACAAACACAAACATACATTTAAACACTACCATACACATAAACACTAACATACACAAACACTAACATACATATAAACACTAACATACACATAAACACTAGCATACATATAAACACTAATATACATATAAACACTAACATACACATAAACACTAACATACACATAAACACTAATATACACATAAACACTAGCATACACATAAACACTAACATACACAAACACTAGCATACACATAAACACTAACAGACACATAAACACTAACATACACATAAACACTAGCATACATATAAACACTAACATACACATAAACATTAGCATACACATAAACACTAACATACACATAAACACTAACATACACATAAACACTAACATACATATAAACCCTAACATACATATAAACACTAACATACACATAAACACTAGCATACATATAAACACTAACATACACATAAACCCTAACATACACATAAACACTAGCATACATATAAACACTAACATACACATAAACACTAACATACATATAAACACTAACATACACATAAACACTAACATACACATAAACCCTAACATACACATAAACACTAGCATACATATAAACACTAACATACACATAAACACTAACATACATATAAACACTAACATACACATAAACACTAACATACATATAAACACTAACATACACATACACCCTAACATACACATAAACACTAATATACATATAAACACTAACATACACATAAACACTAACATACATATAAACACTAGCATACATACAAACACTAACATACACATAAACACAAACATACATATAAACACTAACATACATATAAACACTAACATACACATAAACACTAACATACACATAAACACAAACATACATATAAACACTAACATACACATAAACACTAACATACACATAAACACAAACATACATATAAACACTAACATACACATAAACACTAACACACACATAAACACTAATATACATATAAACACTAACATACACATAAACACTAGCATACATATAAACACTAATATACATATAAACACTAACATACACATAAACACTAACATACACACAAACACTAACATACATATAAACACTAACATACATACAAACACTAACATACACATAAACACTAACATACATATAAACACTAACATACACATAAACCCCAACATACACATAAACACTAACATACACACAAACACTAACATACACATAAACACTAACATACACATAAACACTAACATACCTATAAACACTAACATACACATAAACACTAGCATACATATAAACACTAATAACACTAACAATAATAATAATAAAAACAACAACAATAATAAAAAAAAAAAAAAAAATAATAATAATAATAATAATAATAATAATAATAATAATAATAATAATAATAATGAGTATATTATTATTATTATTATTATTATTATTAACAACAATAACAACAACAACAACAACAATAGTGTGTGTGCCCTGTGATGGGTTGGCACTCCGTCCAGGGTGTATCCTGCCTCGATGCCTGATGACGCCTGAGATAGGCACAGGCTCCCCGTGACCGGAGAAGTTTGGATAAGCGGTAGAAGATGAGTGAGTGAACAACAACAACAATAATAATCATAATAATCATAATCATAATATAACTAATAATAATAATAATAATAATAATAATAATAATAATAATAATAATAATAATAATAATAGTAATAATAATATTCATATTGAGTAAATTAATACACAAACAAATATATAAAACAGAAAGAAAACAAATGGATCATTACGATGAAAAAAATCTACAGATTATTATACAAAATTCTATATAATTTATCTATTTAACCCCAGTTTGTTCACCTCAATAAATAAATAAATAAATAAATACCCTCTCTGTGTTCAGGTCCTCCTGTCAAGTTCCAGGGTAGTTTTACGAGTGGTCATTTGAAGTGAAGTCACTTTTTTCAGAGATTGAGGTGAACCTTTTGCTAATTAACTACAATAAATACAGCATGGCTTTAAACTTGACTTATAGAAACTGAAAAACAAAGAATGGTGTTTTAGGTGTGTTTATGTTTTTAATGAGTTTTCTGAAGCTGCTGTAAACTTTTTCATTACATATTACGTATCACATACAAATGACGTTTTTTGTTTTGTATTGTAGAATTGTAGAACGTTATCATATTCTCTCTCACTCACTCTCACTCATTTCCTACCACTTATCCCAACTTCTCTGGTCACGGGGAGCCTGTGCCTATCTCAGGCGTCATCGGCATCGAGGCAGGATACACCCTGGACGGAGTGCCAACCCATCTCAGGGCACACACACACACTTGACAATTTGACACTCAGACAATTTTCCAGAGATACCAATCAACCTACCATGCATGTCTTTGGACCGGGGGAGGAAACTGGAGTACCCGGAGGAAACCACTGAGGCACGGGGAGAACACGCAAACTCCACACACACAAGGTGGAGGTGGGAATCGAACCCCCAACCCTGGAGGTGTGAGGTGAACTTGCTACCCACTAAGCCACCGTGCCCCCCCCCCCCGTTCTCATATTAATATTTGAAAATATTATTAAATAAATAAATTACACGTTTATTTTAAAGTTTACTACATAAATTCTAGTGTTCATTAAATACACTTGTACAATGTGTTATTTAAAAAATGTTTAAATCTGTGTTCTATAGAATTAAAATTGTTGACATTGGCGAGACGGCGTGCCTGAGACGTGACTAAAGCGCCTTTATTGAAAAAGTCTGAAAGGGTTTTGGCGACTTCGTTAATACTCAGAGATAATAATAGGGCATTTTCTCCAAGGAGATGCAGATCAGATTTCCTTCATGGAGAAACACAGCATCCAAGGCCAAGTGCAGCTTTGTTTAGCTTTACCTTTAATACTCTCAGCTGAGGAACAAGCTTTAAAGGGGAACTGTGGCCTGTGGCACCCGACTGGCCCCTTAAGGAGCTGAGGCCTCTCAAAGAGATCCCAAGAAACTTCACCTCTCCAGAAGCCTATAAATAGAAGCCATCTGTCTCTAGACTCAGTTACAATCCCATTCCTTATGGAGTGGGCAGGGTGCGGTGACCAAATGACTGAACCAGTAAGTGGACGGAACATACTTTAGGAAAAAAGAAATACATAAAAAAATAATCCAGCATTCACGATCCACAAAAACTGGACCACTTTCTTCTGGGCTCTAAACCACGGACCAAGAAGTTCTGTGGAACTTCTGTTGATTTCTATTTATTGATCGATTTGTTGATAAGATCGATTGATTGAGTATCAGACTTCCTGTATCTCACATCAAATACACAAACACAATACAATGTGAAAACTTAACAAAATGGGGCATTGTGTACATTTAAACACAGTGCTAGTGCTAGATGTATAGATAAAACATGTATAGATAACAGATGAGTGAGGTTTTGTGGTTCATTGGTGGTGGATTTTTGTATATATCCTTACCGGCATAATGTTTGCAGAATGTTACAGAAAGGTTGTGTTCGCTCGTCCTTTCAGCTACAGTAGTCTAAGATACGATGTAGATGTGAAATGTTGATGCGGTTCATACTGTATTTGATTTAATAAGACAGATTAACATTGAAAAAATGTTTTAAAACACAATAATAATCACACATGGTGCAAAATTTACACAAAGCAGGCAGTAAACGAAGTTTTGACATAAGTCAGAACTCGTGGGAAGGGGAACTCCGGTTACGGGGAGTGTGACCTCCCAAGCTGGTGTGTGACGTAACAGCAGAAATCATTGATAATACATTAAAATGGAACTTATAGATCCTAAGATCTTCGTTTCTGAGTCCAAGGCGGTAAAGCAGAGTGTCCTGTGCATCTCATTCTGTATTTTGTATCTCATAAGGTAATTACTATCATCTGGTCATAATGAGGGACACACGGTGGCTTAGTGGTTAGCACGTTCGCCTCACACCTACAGGGTCGGGGGTTCGATTCCCGCCTACACCTTGTGTGTGTGGAGTTTGCATGTTCTCCCCGTGCCTCGGGGGTTTCCTCCGGGTACTCTGGTTTCCTCCCCCGGTCCAAAGACATGCATGGTAGGTTGATTGGCATCTCTGGAAAATTGTCCGTAGTGTGTGAGTGAATGAGAGTGTGTGTGTGCCCTGTGATGGGTTGGCACTCCGTCCAGGGTGTATCCTGAATCGATGCCCGATGATGCCTGAGATAGGCACAGGCTCCCCGTGACCCGAGAAGTTCGGATAAGCGGTAGAAGATGAATGAATGGAAAATAGTGAAGCATGTGACTAAATATGAGAAGTGTATACAGTATATATGTCATCTGTATTATGAGTGAAATTCCTGACCATGATCGTCGGTGTTGTCTGGCCATTCTTTATCTCCTTAGAAGGGTTACACAAGTGAGGAATAGGCCACAAAACCAAACTACTGTCGATTGGGAGATAAAACTCTAGTCAGATATATATACGATTATTTACATTATCTTTTGTTTCTCCTCTTCTTCGACTGCAAAATTAATAAGCCAAGATGGTTTATTCTGTTAATAAACACTGTCCTTCTTCAAGTGATGTCCCCAAAATCAATTTCCATTTTGGCGAATATAGAAACGTAAGTCATTACTGCGAAAATAAAACAGATGACAGAAGGAGACAGTAAGTTCCCTCATGATGACAGGTCGAGCTGTAGAATGGAGCTCTGTTCTCCTCCAAAAGGCATTCATGTGTGGCTAAAGTTAACCTCAAGTTCTCAGCTGGTCTGGAAGGATATTGTATAAAGGTTATTCTCTTGTCCCTTCATGGGTTTGTCTTGAGGAGTGATTTGGGACTAAAAAAAAGGGAACTATATATGAATTGCTTTAAATATCCTCTTGTGTACAGCCAGTGCTGCTCTTGTGCAGCATCTTGATAATCAAATTACATTTTTAGATTAGAATGTGTGCCATTGACAGGTCCGCTATAGACATGATAGTGATATTGTGATGTCATAATTCCAATTTCATTAACAATATGGTCATAATTCCCATTTCAATATCAATGTGATGTCATAATTCCCATTTCAGAAGTATTGTGATGTCATAATTCCCATTTCAGTAACAATGTGATGTCATAATTCCTATTTCAGTGATACTGTGATGTCATAATTCCCATTTCAGTGATACTGTGATGTCATAATTCCTATTTCAGACATATTGTGATGTCATAATTCCTATTTCAGTGATACTATGATGTCATAATTCCTATTTCAGAAATATTGTGATGTCATAATTCCCATTTCAGTGATACTGTGATGTCATAATTCCCATTTCAGTGATACTGTGATGTCATAATTCCTATTTCAGTGATACTATGATGTCATAATTCCTATTTCAGTGATACTATGATGTCATAATTCCTATTTCAGAAATATTGTGATGTCATAATTCCCATTTCAGTGATACTGTGATGTCATAATTCCCATTTCAGTGATACTGTGATGTCATAATTCCCATCAATAACAATGTGATGTCATAATTCCCATTTCAGTGATACTGTGATGTCATAATTCCCATTTCAGTGATACTGTGATGTCATAATTCCCATTTCAGTGATACTGTGATGTCATAATTTCTATTTCAGAAATATTGTGATGTCATAATTCCCATTTCAGTTATCATGTGATGTCATAATTCCCATTTCAGTTATAATATGATGTCATAATTCCCATAATTCATAGTTGATATTAGTGCCTCGTGGTATTTGCTAATCTACATATCCTATGTCAGATCCTATGTAACCCCAACATTTACAAGAATATGCCAGATGGTAATGGTAACCTCACTTTTGTTTCAATTCGAAAGAGAAAACAAGAGGTTAAACACATGAAGGCTTATCTCTAAAGCTCAGGTTTCCCAGTGCATCCTTTAATACAAGTTGTGTGATTCACCCTCACAGGTTTTCAAAGAGCTTCATTAGATCTGTCAAGATTTTTTTAACACCAAATAAGAAAAAGCAGATAATAAAGCTCTTCATAGTCGCATTATAAAGCATGATGGATCTCTGTTTAAAAACTTCACTATGTCCAAACAACCTTTAGATACCAATCCTAAACTATATTTAGCAGGTAGAATTACCTCAGTGCATCAGTTCCATTATTTCAGAATATGAGTAAACATTTTTTTGGTATTCGGTGACACCAGTACAGATAGTGACACAATTGTATAATTCACTTAGCAGTAAGCAGTAAAGCTTGACATGGAAGCTGCACATGGATTTACAATCTTTTTGGCATGTTGCGAACCTCCCAGTTTTAACATGCGAGTGGAGACTCCTTCAGCCTGTGGTGATGTATCATGGAAAGTCTCTTTAAGCTTACACAGAACTTCCTCCGCTACTGTACACACTTCCTTTGCCCTGGCCTCCAGCGAGGGAACTTAATGCAGACTCGTGTGTCAACAGCACATGAAACCTCACTCCATGTTTCAGTATGAATGTCATGCGCTCTTGCCTCACTGGCTCAGTGATGGATCGAGAAACTCGCTAGGTGTTTTCTTTTTTTTAATTGGACGTACAGTATGCTTATTTCTGTCATTAACGATACGGTGTGAAAGTGCCACGAAGAACTGTCTATTTTTTTATCTGTCATACGATCTAAAGAGTTTTTACCTGTAATGAAATTTTAATCAAAACCCAGATTGGTAAGAATTACTTATTACGAAATACAGAAAAAAATAAGGGCTTTATTTATTTATTTACTTGTTTATTTTTTTGCATCTGTAGCACCCCTCCATTTTTGGAACAACTTATTTTACCTGGAAGTCTATCTGAAGGAACTTAGCAGACACCCCGAAAAGGGTACCGACACACTCACATACACTAAAGACACTTCAGCTTACAACACATGACTTTAGACCGAGGAACAAAACTGGAGAATTTCTAATAGACCCTCGAAGCACAGTGAGAACCTTCAAACTCAACACACAGGGCGGAGGAAGGTATCGAACCCCCACGCACCATTTCAAGCCATGGCATTTGTTACAGAGCTCCATCATTGATTTTTAAAAATGTCTTTAAAGAGTAAAGAGAAAACTTCATCACATCATCTTCACTATAGACAAAATGAACAGAAAAAACTTTCACATGATACGTTTTACTCTTAAAAAACAACATGACCGGGGTTTCTATTGATCCTTAAACAAGTGTGTTCCCATGTGTTCATGTAATCACTTTAAACCTACAGGAGACCCCACGCTATAAAGTAAAGCTCAACGGTATCAGGCTTGTAATAGTAACACCCAGTTACCGAGACCTGTACGTAGCTCGAGTCTGTGACCGGCCGTCACTTGTTGCTAAGCAACCGAAGGAACAAAAAAAACATAACGACTAGTTGAACTTTTCCGCACATAACCATGAAGCCTTTTAGACTAACAATGAAACTGTATCAAGCGACATCGGAAATATGACCGAACTACCTGAAATATCAACAATTCACACAAACTCTTGAAACATTGGGTTGTTTAAGATTAAATCTGCTGGTTAACTAGATAAACGGCTGCCGAATCAAAAAAGCAAAAAAAAATAAAATAAAAAATACAGTTCGGCATGCAGATGAATATCAATCATGTCAAACACTAAGGGCAGGATTTTCCTTTTAATTCTTTAGGATGAGGCTGAATCTGATAAAATTATGCCTCGATTATACGTACACAGCATTCTTTTCTTACTTTTGTATAGTAAAGGTAACTTTGATAGAAAAAAATGATAATTCTTGCGATTTGGTTCCATTGGTGAAACCCATAAGCGACTATTGGAATTAAAAATGTAAATTTATTAATTTAATTAATGCCCGATGACGCCAGGCTCCCCGTGACCCGAGAGGTTCGGACAAGCGGTAGAAAATGAATTAATGAATGAATGAATCTAACATTGGAATAGTTCTTAAAATAAATATGTGCTTTGGGGGTTTGTCCAACTTAAAGGGTTAACTGGTAGCTGTAATGTTAAAAACTTCTGGCCTGGAAAACAGTTCAATACCTCAGCGTAATTTCTTGTGATATTTCAGAAAAAATCTGTACGATGTACAGCATAAGGAATTTTTTAGTAAATCAGCTTGCCAACAATATATCGTGTAATACAGACGCGATACACGATGTCTTTTTTCCTGAATTTCTACCTCAAAAAAAAAACTATTAAAATAAACAATAAATGTATTGAGTGTAGTGATTAATGTTGGCGTGCAAGATGCAAAAAAAATATATTTAAACATTATATTTATGAAAATTCTTTGTCCCGTCCGTCTGTCTGTCTCCTTGCGTTGTCTCGTTCTAGTCTCTTCTAATGAAGCATATCTGCTTCTGAAATTCACCTTGTTGTGCTGTAAATGTTTCCAGCCCTGCCTAATGGGCTCTAACACGTCCCTATAAAGCACCATCAGGGCCTGAATGAGCTCTTTCCAGGTTTCTTTGCGACGTGGAGTGGAGTTTCAGCTCAGACAGGTGCAGGGTCTCCTGCAGAAAACATGGCGGGTGCTGAACGCCGAGGACAGCTGAGCCGACGTGGCTTTCACTGGCGATCCCTTTGCCAGAAGAGGTCAGAGAGAGAGAAAAGAGGAGCAGAAGAGGGGGAGGAGGAGGTGGAGGAATGTCTCCAGCCATCACCTTCTCAGATTTAGACGGATTTAGATGTTTGGGAGGATCCAGATTCGGATACGATCACCCTGTGTGGCAAGAGGCGACAACAGCTGAGGGCGAGGTGCCCTCCAACCCCCCATCTCAAGAATCAGAGATCTATACTGTAAAGCACCATTCTTAGTTCTTCAAAATGCACACGTTACACAACATTGCTAAGTTTAACCTTCAGATTAATGACAGACAGAAGGAAGAACAGATGAGTGTAACCAAATGCAACCTTTTCTCTATTTACTTCTGTTCATTGTTAATAATGTAGAGTAAACACCCAAAGCTCCCAAAGCACAGGTTAAATGCGTCTCGAAGAATATCTTGAACCTGTTGCTTAGAGTCAGCTGGAGACAGACTGGATCGGTGGACCGTCTCCTCATGGCCGGCCGCCTGCTCTGTTTTTTTTTTTTTCGTCGTCCCTCTCACTTTTCCAGTTCAGTATCTCACGTTTCCATGTTCAAACGTCCAAAGGAGCCATGACAGATCTCTCAGAAATGTTTCACAATGCAAAATTCTCGGTATGACGTGTTACATACTTGGTTTTTTTCGTGTCAACTTGGATCTGTGGACTTTTTTTGAGCTATTTTTTATTCTTCTAGTACCTTCAAAACAAAAATAATCGACGTTAAATTTATCTGTGGATGCCTTTTATGGCTTTGATGCTAAATTGCATTCCTGACATTCCCCGGTCCAAATCTAAACCTTGCACGTACATTAGAACGTCATTTCCCCTTCCCAGATGATGCGGGGTTCACACCCCTCCCAAACACACAAACACACTCTTGCTTTCGATCCCCTCCCACACACTTCACAAACTAAAAACATTATCTTGAGTTTGAATCAATTCCAAATACGTATATCAGTTTGCTTCCAGAATATCAGATGAAGTGAAAGTTACCATGATAGCGTGGTGGGCGTTTAGAGGTATATTCCTGGGTGTTTAGCAATAAGGTGGTAGGCGTACTACTGGGACCCTGAGGCAGACATACTTGGGGTAATTGGGATTGACATATTACTGGGAACGTGGGGCAGGATGGGAATATTGATGGGTATTTTTACTGTATGTACGTTGGATTTCTTCTAGGTGTTTTGGGAGAGAGTGGGCATATTAATGTGTAGCTGTGGGCAGCGTGGGCATATTACTGGGTGTTTGGGGGCAGGGTAGGCATATTACTGGGTTTTTGGGGCAGGGTGGGTTCTTTGTTGGGTGTTTTGAAGCAGGGTGGATATTTGACCTGGAATTTGCACACAATGGTGGGTTTGTTGCTCTGTTTTGTAGGCAGGTTGGGAATATTATTGAGTAATTGTTGTCTGTGTGGGTTTCTTAGTCTGTTTTAGAGTCAAGATGGGCAATTTATTTTACTGGGTAATTCTGGGTAGGTTGGGTTCTTTGCTTGTTTTTTTGGGACAGGGTGGGGCTGTTGATGGGTGTTTTGGGGTAGGGGGAGTGTGATAGGGTATTAACTGGCAAAGCAGGTCTGTTGCTGGATATCCATTAATGTGCATGTGTTACTTGGTATTAGAATGTATGGTGGGAGTATGGCTGGGTTTTTAGGGGCAGACTAAGGGTATAACTGGGTATTTAACGGCAAAAGAAAAACTGTATCTTGCCTAGGGAGAGTGTGGGAGTAATGCTGCATGTTCAGAATCAGGTTTGGGATCTCGGTATCAAATTAAGCAGGTCAATTTGATAGTTATTTCAGTTGCAGTGTGGATGAGAACTTGGTAATTGGGTAGGGTGGGAAACTTAGTGGGTTTACTGGGGGTTTAGATGTATATTGTGATGTATTAGTGGTGCAGCATGGGTACAATTGCTGCTCATTTTAGGGTCTGAATTAAAACAGAATGATTGTATTCCCATATTTGCTGTCTCACAGGAAGTAAAGCAATATTTCCTGTTTCTATAAATGCACATAATCACTTTAGTAACTATGGTAGATTTGATTTATTTTGGAGATTGAATTCGTATAAAACAACAACCTCAGTATAAATTCAACGCTCTGAGAACGATGAACCCTGTCGGTTTGGTAGCCACTGAGAGACAGGTGGTAGTGAAATGATTCGATTTTTATAATAGCATGCCTGCAGTTTTTAACCTATTGACCCTGAAGACCCCTTTCACTATTCATCTGTTACCTCAAATAAGTGTTAAGCACGTCCACTTTATCTTGTGGCTCAGTCCCCCTCCCATGTCCATTTAGAGCACGAGACCAGCCTTCAGCACTCTCCAGCCAATCCAGCTAGCAGCTCCGAAATCAAGTATGGAGTAAAACAGGGGTGCATATATACATCCATGCTTTCTGTAAGAGCGCTGAGTATCCTCCAGGTCGTGGTCCACTCCCTCCCCGGTGGTGTAGAACACTTACTCTCCAGCTAAACAATGGCACCCAAGAAGGACGTTAAGAAGCCTGAGCCTGCAAAGAAGGCAGAACCCGCACCCGCACCCGCCGCGGCTCCTGAACCCGAGGCCAAACCCAAAGAAGCAGCAGTTGATCTGTCTTCAGTCAAGGTATACATAAATGCAGTAAACCCTTTTGGCATGAAAAATAGCGATAGATTCCGAATGCTAACATTTCAGACAGATCACACAGCAAAGTGACAGTTCGCATTTTAGTCCCGTTTATTTTAGAGCATAAAAGTTTTGATTTATTGTTCTACTAGAATAAAAGGAAATATCAGCCAATTTGATCTGTATTCTTTTATTGTTCTTGTTTTGTCAGTTTGTTTAACGGATTAAAAGCAACCTTCATATTAGCCGAACATTGTTTATGCTTTCCTGTTCCAAACTTCTTTCAAATCTTACTGAATAGTTAGGAATAGTTTGAGTTTATTCCTGATCGACACCTTTGCCAGCTGATCAATGAATCCATTTATATAAATGACTAAACTTTGCTTCTTTATTTACTATCTTTCCAACGAGGACCGTTTGGGGTGCAACTCGTAACCAAATGTAGACGAGGTTAAGACACCCAAAGATGGACTTCCTTCAGTTACAGTCATAGAAGAAGCTAAATTAAGCACATGGAGAGGTGTAGCTTTACCTCCATCACCAACACTCTCATTTTTTTCTATTACTTAAATAAGTTTGGTATTTATAGACTTCATGACTCATTTCCCTAAAACCATTATTAGTGACAGACTTTCAACTTCTATTGATATTTCAAATATTCTGAAAGTCTGCTTAGGATTTATATCTTTTTGCAGAATATAGAACTAGAAATATTTAATTTTAGTGCCACATGTCACTCATTTTTCTGCTTTTTTCCAACTTTGTTTGCTGGCTAAATTTGAGAAAAAATTTTTGAGAAAATTTCTCTGGCTATTCTCTTTTTTAATTCAATGTGATTTACATTTTATTAATTAAAGATTTATAAAATATTAATTATTATTTATATCCTGCAAAATCTACAAATATTATACTTGAATATTTAAATTGTATTATATATTAATTAAATTATTTAAAAACTTGTGATGCATTTTTTTTGTCAAACATGTGAAATGCCTTTTATCGTCTATAAATTTATTTCTTAATAAATAAAAGGGAAAATAATATTTCGTATTACTTTTGTTAAATTGTTGCTATGGTTTAAATATTGATCGATATAAATATTTATTTAATATTTAATTCATTATTTAAGCTTCCAAATATTTTATTGTAATTCCTAAAAAATATGAATAACTGAATAATATTTGTTACAAATGAGTAAAATAACAAATGATTTGCATTAAAGGTACTGTATGTGACATAATAAGATATTATGACACAATAAAGTTATTGCTGTAGTGAAGTGAACATTATAAAATGATTTGTATTGTTTCTGCAGGTTGAGTTCACCCCAGACCAGCTGGAGGGTGAGTTTTATTTTGTAATAAATTTACACAAATTTTATTCTGCTTCTTCTTTAAAGACTGGGTTCAGGTCTATACAACTCTTAATGGATGGATAGATGGATGGATGAATGGATGGATGGATGGATGGATTGGTGGATAGATAGACACTATACAAGTTCAGTTGGATTGAATACAATGGGCTGGATAAATTGTATAATCTTTGAGTCTTTCCCAATCAGATTTACATTGTTAAATAATACCTTTAAGCCTTAAATGCGAGCTGTTTTGACTGGTCAGAGTGTTGGTAAGGCAGATGAATCCCCTCATTCCCTGTGGGAGGTCAGACAGACTTCAGGCATGGTGTTAGTTACACACTGGTCAGCATTCTTGGTTTAACGTTGCTCACAGAGACTCTCACTCCAGTGCCTTTATATGGACGGAGTTATATTCTTAGGACCGTGTATCGATTCCAAGTTGACATCTTGAATGCCTTCCTCAGGCTTGAATTGGTGTGTGAGGAGTCATTAATCTTTTGCAGCTCACCTTCCAGGAAGTTCAAAGCAAATCCAATTGAAATGGGTCAAATGTGATATTGCCTGGTGAAAGCCTATAGTGAGAGTGAGTGCAGCTGTTGTGCTTAATGTGAGAGGATCAGTATGGGAACTGTCTGGCATGGCGTGCCTTCTTCGCTAACCTGACCGGCAGGTTGTGAGTAATATCGAGGTTTTCGATTAATAGTGGGAAACATGCCAAAGCCACAATAACTCCATGTATCCAGATTACATTCAAATATCGAGAAATCCATCCCAACACCCTAGGACTCGATAGGGACAACAGGCATTGATAGTTAGTTTGATTCGTTTGATTGAGTCGTATTTCTTGTGATTGAAATCATGAGCATAAACAAACCCTCTGCCTCTGTTCATTTTCGCAGACTACAGGGAAGCCTTTGGCCTTTTCGACAGAGTCGGTGACAGCAAGGTCGCCTACAACCAGATCGCTGACATCATGCGTGCTCTGGGCCAAAACCCCACCAACAAGGAAGTGAACAAGATCCTTGGCAACCCCAGCTCTGATGGTATGACCTAGATCATTCACACCTCACCACCGACACATAAATCATCTAGTGTTTTTGAGCACTTTGTATGAAGGACGGTCAATCTTAGAGACTTGTCTATAGATCTAATTTATCAGAGGAACGTCAGGAACCATTAAGATTCAACAAGATAATGTACAAGTGTCAACAAAACATTACAGTAATAAAACTATGTACACACACCAGGTCATGCTTCTATAGGGAAATAACCAAATTCTAGTCACAAGCCACATCTGAGTCTGTTGAAACCCAAGATTAACTGATTAAACAGGTGGAATCGGGTGTGGCTTCTGCTTGTTTGGTGTTAAAAGCTCCACCCACACTTACCCATTGCGGATAATATCAGACACCCCTGGTTTACAATGAAATGCCTCATAATTCAATTTCCATTCTGCCGCTGAAATGGAAAGTCAGGAAACTGGTTCAAAAGGTTCAAAACGAACAAATCCTCATAGGTTTTTGTTTCCATAGTAACACTACAGCATTTGCAGAGAAACATCCATAAGACGACGCAGTCCCTGTTATCGCTTTGTAGCAGCTAGAAGAAACTGTATAATCATAGTTTGTCATGTTACGCCGAAACTCTGAAACCACATGAACAGAAGACTTTCCTGTGGAGAAAAAAAACAAGTTCTAGATTTACAGTGTTACAAAGTGCTGACACTGGAGACTCCTTCCAAAAATGTAAAATAATAAAAACCCAACAGACCCAAGTGTAGTTTGTTAGCATAGAAACAAGATCATATTAGAACAAGTGTCCGAATTTAAACCTTACACTCAACACTATTGTCACTAGGGTCGCAAAAGGGGCGGAAAGTTTCCGGTAAATTTCCGGAAACTTTCCACGGGAACTTAATGTGGGGAATTTTGAAAATATTCCAAATTGGAAACTTTCTGGGAATTTATGGAAATGTACAGGAATTTATGAAAATATAGGAAAATATAAATAAACTATATAATATACAAACATAAATAAACATTTAGTTTGGTCATAAGCAGACATGCATTCAAAGTAATACACATTTTAAAAATGATGTTTTGACTGATTTAATTGTAAGTAGAAGTTCATTGATTCTTTCATTGAGTAACACAAAAACCTAATAAACATTATTATGCTTGTAATAAACATAATAAACTTAATAATTGTAATAAACATATTTCCCTATGATCGCTGTAATCTATTCTAATTAGTAAGGTAGTTATTAAGTTTAGGTATTGGGTACAGTTAAGAATGTAGAATAATGTAATGCAGAATAAGGCATTAATATGTGCTTAATTAGTACTAATAAATAACCAATATTCTATTAATGTTCATGCTAATAAGCAACTACAGTAGTTAAATGATGCTAGACTGAAGTGTTACTGTGCATGTTATGGAAGAACACAAGTACATGCAGGGGGTTTGGCCTCAATGGCCTTCCAGTAAGCAGTGTGCTGTGTGCGAGTGACCGAAGAACGCAGGGTACAAGTCAACTTAAATTGCATTAAATCTTGTTGTTTTAAACAAAATTATGCTGCAAGATTTTTTTTTATCTACATTTAAATACCCTGTTATAGGCAACTCTGCATTTTTTTTTTTTAAATTTCCAGTAAATTCCCATATATTCCTGTTAATTCCCATGGAAAGTTTCCAGCCTTGAAAATTCCCGGAATTTTGCAACCCTAATTGTCACAGCTGCTGTTTATGTTCTGTGGGCATTTATTCAGCACTGATTCCTTTAAGCATCTATAAACTTGCACATTTGCTTTTCACAAACTGACCCTGACCTCTGACCCTTCCTTTTCTGGACAGACATGGCCAATAAGAGAGTAGAGTTTGAGGCTTTCCTGCCCATGCTGCAGTTTATTGTGAACAGCCCCAACAAGGGAACTTTTGAGGACTACGTTGAGGGTCTGCGTGTCTTTGATAAGGAGGGTAACGGCACAGTGATGGGCACTGAGCTGCGTATTGTCCTCTCAACACTGGGTAAGTGTCTGCGTTCTGTATGCGACTATCTACATAATGAAAAAATTCAATCCGTTTAAACAAATGTACATTTTTTGTTACACCACGTGTAGATGAGTTTTAATCCGCATTAGATCTATGAGGGAAAAAATGCTTTAAAACACTGTAATGAAGCCCCAGAGGTTCTGTGTGCGAATCCATGTTTAATGTTTATCCAAAGTTGGAGTTTAACGAATATCCGAAGCAAACAATCCAGAGGTCAGAACAAACAAAACCAAAAACACAACGACAGCAAAACATCAAATCAAATAGAACAGGCAATGTTCCTACCCCAATGTTCCTACCCGATAGGTAGGTAAACTAACAACACTCCGCGACACTACAATTCCTAAGACCCGGAAGCTCACCTTGACCTTGATGATGCTCAGTACTCAGGGACGGCTCCCTCTGGTGGCTCAGCGTATGTGCTGCAGTCCGTGATGTTACAAACAAACCCAAATCTTCATTTCTGGTTGTCCAAGATGGCTGCTTTTATAAAGTGTCAGAGTTTTAGTATAAAAGCCTGGATGGATGGATGGAACAATAGAGACATAATTTCTTGTTATTTGCAACATATTGTTTTATTTGTTCATTTTAAATGACGTTAGATTAAAACGCTGTATATTTTGTTATGTTTCAACCGCGTCATGAATCTGTTTTGAGCATTTTATTGTGTGGGGTTTGTTTTTTTTGCACTTTTGCTCATTTCTGAAATGAATTTCTAACAGGTGAGAGAATGACAGAGATTGAGGTCGATGCTCTCATGGCCGGCCAGGAGGACGAGAACGGCTGTGTCAACTACGAGGGTCAGTGCTGTTTACATAAAAGCAAAAAAAAGCAAATTTAAATCGTATTACACTGAGAATGGTTGGTTGATAAAAGGACAAAATCCCTTATATGAAGCACCTTTTGTAAAATATGGAATAAAAAATGTTGTGACTTATGTGAAAATAATCAGTGAAGAGGTGATGTGATGTGACATGATGCTGTGCCACGTGAACCTTTGGAGTTGATTATTTTTCTATAACAACTCGTCCTGAAAGTGCTTTATTCCTCTAATACCTCAGCACTTTGGCATATTGTACTGTTTATTCTTTAACACTTTCTTTGTTCTAGTTCCTGTTATCTCATAGCATTACGGCTATAAACCGTATATTTCTTATGTCATTTGAAGTTAATAAACATAGCTTGTCATGGTACTGAGAAACCAGGAAACTCCAGTGTCCTAAAGACTAAGGACTTTCCTTATTAGAAAACGTACAGTGCCATGATGAAATAATTCTAAAAATCCTAATACAGTCATAAACCTATAAAATACTGAAAGGTCATAATCCCAAAATCTTGTAATATTAGCCAGACTTTTCTTAAATCGTGAACAATTTTGAATCTTGAGCAAATATTCCAATGATTAATTTTTTAATCAATTTTTTTTTTACATATTCACCATTTACCCATCTTTCTCTCCCTGCAGCTTTCGTGAAACACATCATGTCCGTGTAAGTTGTACCGGTTGTGAGGAAACTCGTCTATTTCTCCCGACCCCATGGTGTCAGGACGTCCATGAGCTGTTTCAACAACCAACAGGAAACAAATTTAAATGAAAGGACTATGGGATGTCGTTTATAAGTCATTCTTCTTGTCTTATGTTTTTTCCCCTTCTTTTTGTGTCATTTGTAAGCCTTTTTTTTGTTCCAAGGGCGAGTCTCTCCACAGTGGGGCAGTAACGAGGCATAAAACGGGGTTCTCTCTTTAACAAGGTTCTCCAGACACATACACAATCACTCTCTCTCTCTCTCTCTCTCTCTCTCTCTCTCTCTCTCTCTCTCTCTCTCTCTCTCTCTCACACACACACACACACACACACACACACACACACACACACACACACACACACACATATACACATATATTCACACACACCCCCTCTGTATCATCCGAAGGTGCTAATATATGTCGCCTTCACTGTGGACCGGTCGCTGAAGCGCCCTACTCTCCCCTTTGTCCCAGAGTCTTTATTTATTTTTCGCCTCTGTCATTTCTCATAATAAACTTTTCACAAATTCCACCTTGAATCCTGGCTCTTGACTTTAAATGATCTCATAGAGGATTTGAGTGAACTTCTTTACCTTAGCAGCAGGTGAAAATTATTATTTCAAATAATGCTCTTGTGGAAAAATCTAGATCGAATGAATGTCATATTGCAGGTTTACTGTAGTCCGTTTTGGTTCTTACAAGTCCCAATGAACAAGCGAGGAACACTTAGCAAAGTGTTAGCAAAGAGGTAGCACGCACATTTGCGTACTGTATGTTGTGAAAATATAGCTAACAGCTTTATTCTTAATCTCTCATATATGTTAGCTAGCTAGCTCAAATGTGCATTTATAAACAGATTCATATTAAATATCTGGTTTAAAATCAAGAAACAAATCACATATACATTCACAAACATCCTGCATTTATTTCACTATGTGAAACAACAAACAAAACAACAAAACAACAACAATAAAACAACAACAACAACAACATATTTGAACATTAAGCAAATAAGTTTTTAGCTATAGATTTCAAAATGTATAAATGTATATGTAAATGTGGAGTAGCTACTTGGGCAGTCTCCTGCACATTGTCACAACAACATAGGGAAATAAAGCCAAATGTAATTAAAATATATACAAATACTATTTAGGATAAGTGTTATAAAAATTCAGGATTGGTAATAGAATTAAAGAAAAACAAAAAAACGGCTTGTAACATTAATAAAATTTGAATTCAGGAGAAAAAATAAACAAAGCTAATCTGGCAACCTTTCTAGCTAAATGTCTAAAAGGTTTTACATCAGGATTGTGTGGCATTTGGTAGAATTTAGCACTGACTGCCACCTTGTAATGGACTGTTTGCCACTGAACAAAAACAAAAATCATTCTCATTTGAAGCACTCAATTAATTACAGGCTAATTAGAGCTAACACACATTAGCAAACAGGATGCTATTGCTTCGATGGTAATAGCTTCTAAAAACATTTTCTTTTAAAATAATTAGTTATTAGGTAATTAACTGAAATGTGGACAATATAAGAAATGTAGGCAAAATTAAGTTAGTACTAGCGTTTTTTTATCATCAATGCTAATATTAATAAACATTACCTTTTGCTGTGACTGAATTCCTCCATTAAGAAGTCCTTGCCTTGGGTTTCAGCTTGGAATCCTGCCTGGAAAAATCTTTAAAATCTGTAGAGTTGATAAAATCCTGTCATTGTAAGCAAAGATGATAATAATACTAGTGTTTCTGAGGTAAAAAGTAAGATTACCGGAGATGTAGATTACCAGAACTAATTGTCTATTCCACCCTCTATTGCCCTCTACATGTCATTGTTCTATCTTACACATTAGCTAGTTGTAGTTAGCTACGTTTGGTAATGGGTGTGTAGTCTGGTGCAAAGCTTATCACAGTTTAGACCATTGCTAAGGCAAAAAGCATGATGATTGTGAAAATGTATGAAATGTGATTACTGGTTTTAACTAGCATATGAACCAGTTAATAAACCCAACTTTGTGCAAACTATCATATGAGAGGTTAATTAGCTGTTTTTATCCATCCATCCATCCATCTTCTACCGCTTATCCGGGGCTGGGTCGCGGGGGCAGCAGACTAAGCAGGGATGCCCAGACTTCCCTCTCCCCAGACACTTCCTCCAGTTCTTCCGGGGGAATACCGAGGCGTTCCCAGGCCAGCCGAGAGACATAGTCCCTCCAGTGTGTCCTAGGTCTTCCCTGGGGCCTCCTCCCGGATTGGACATGCCCGGAACACATCCCCAGGGAGGCGTCCAGGAGGCATCCGAAACAGATGCCCGAGCCACCTCAGCTGACCCCTCTCGATGTGGAGGAGCAGTGGCTCCACTCTGAGCTCCTCCCGAGTGACCGAGCTCCTCACCCTATCTCTAAGGTAGTGCCCAGTCACCCTGCGGAGGAAACTCATTTCGGCCGCCTGTATCCGGGATCTCGTCCTTTCGGTCATGACCCAAAGCTCATGACCATAGTTAGCTGTTTTTAATTTTACACAATATGCAAAACAAATAATGATACCCGACCATGACATTTTGATGACCTTCCTGATCCATCCTGATGCTCCACCCTCTGGTTGGAGTCTTAAAGCTTGGTGTTACACTCTGCTGGGGATAGATCTACATGGACAGCACGTGACCCATGGGATCGCTGTGGATTGACCCACTTGGAAACTATCACTCAGACTTTGAACCGCCATTGTGTCGGTCAGCTTTGTGCTCAGGTCTTCCCTCTGAACGTTTAAAGACTTCAGCAGGAAGGAACTAGTTTTAAGTCTGTAATGATCTCTGACCTGTTGGTTCCTCAGAAGCTCTTGGTTGCTTAATTCCATTCACCTACAAACCGTAGAAAGGACGTTATTTACATTGACATTATTTCCTGTCCGGTGTCACCCAAATGAGAACGACGTTCCCTACTGAGTCTGGTTCCTTTCAAGGTTTCTTCCTCATATCATCTCAGGGAGTTTTCCCTCACAACGTTACCTCAGGCTTGATCATTATTAAAAGATTTCAGAAAAATTTGTCATTTAATTTTAAACTTTAATATATTTATTGTTTCTTTACTTCTATGAAGCTTCTTCGAGACAATGTGAATTGTTAAAAGTGCTAGACAAATAAATTGAATTGAAATATGTTCTAGTATAAATATGATTTAGTCCATTCCTTCGGGGAAGAGGGATTTGATGAAACATCCTTACTTAGCTTTGGTACCATCTGAAGTCATAGAAAGGTGACGTGTGTAATTAAAGTATCTCGTGAGCTCATTTTAAATACACTTGTTCCTTGGAGAACCCAGCCAGGGTTGCCAAGTCCATGGTTTGCCATGAATTTGGGCTGGTTTTAAACTGTTGCTGTGTGTTATATTGCAGTTCCATTTCCATTTGTGACATAAAGCTTAGTTTCTCATTGCTAGTGTATGTATTTTAAGAAGAGGCTTTCACCCAACGTTTGAAGATATCTAGTGGAACATTGGTGGCACAACAAAGAACGCGTACCTTCTTTGAACCCTCAGAGATGGTGAGATCAGTCCAGCAGTGCTAGAATATCTGAAGGAGCGAGATGCAGTGTGATAAGTCACAAGTTCTTTGGGAAACGTTGGTGCTGTTTGCTGGGGCTGTTTCTGACTTTGGTATTGGGATAGTTTGGATTTTTGAGCTAGTTTAATTGGTCTTTGGGTTAGATTTCAATGCTAGATTTAATTAGCCAATATGCATGTTCGAGACAGTGTAGTTAGTATAGTTGAAACCTTATCATTCCTTGCAGGTGAACAAACAGAACGTCAGCCCAGCGACACTCGTCCATTTTTCATCCATTTTTCTTTATTTTCATAGCTGGTAAGAGCATTTTGTAATCAGCGTCATATCAACAGGAGAAAAACTGCATACATCTAGAGGACCTTTTAAATAGATTTACAGTTGCCGTAAGAGTGAGCGAAGGGCAAACAGGGTGCAGAACAAATACAGAAGCCAAAAAACAAAGGGGGGTAAAAACATGAGATACCACAAATGACGACAGAAAAAAGATACTGGAGCACTTCAAACATGTGCAAGGTGAAAATTTTTTTTTTCGGTTATTTTTTACTTTTTTTTTGTTTGTTTCGTCTCTTTATTTCCATCTTCTACGGTTACGTGTAAAACAAACCTAAGTATCTAAGAAGAACAAGGCAGAGTACAGAGGGTGTGACTGAGAAGCCCCAGTTTAGGCTCCATACAGTGGATAATAAAATAACAAGCAAAAAGCTTTCTTGGACAAAACACATGCCCAGAGGCAACGACTGCACCGTGGGGTACAGAGACAGCAGTGACTATAATACATGATCATTACTTTCTGATAATCTGCACTAAGCTGAGGAGAGACAGTGATGTAGCTTTTGAGTCAGACTATTAGATTTTGAACCGAATCGGGCGGAGCAATCTTTCTCTCAAAGGAATCAAGATGATTTTTCAACCTAACACTTAACTACCACATCTGCACCATAGGTGATTACCGCATACAAGAATTTTGACTCATCATAGGCATGACTCATAATAGATGTATAAGGGCTTAAGCTGCTTCTTTCTCCCGATACTTTCATGAATCCTTTAGTGGTATGTGGTTATAAACAAAGATGTACTTCAATTTTAATTTCTGGATTAATTCTGAGCTTTATCCTGATCCGTGTCATGGCGGATCCGAAACCCTGGAGTGACAAAAAACGTGCTTGTTGCTAATCGTTTGTCTTCTATAGTAAGTGTAATAGGAATGTATTCCTGTTATTGTCCGTGTGCATGGCTTGTGTTTATGTTATACGGAACATAGCTATAGTATAAGTTATGTATAGTAACTAGTACAGGATACTAGGATTCGTATTAGCTTCCCTGGAGGATTAGCAGATTATGTACCAGTTAACTACACACACCTGAGGCACTTCTGATCTCTTTCTGAGACTGATTTCACTTCATCGAGCCTCTATACACGTTTGATAAGAGATCAAGTATAGAACAAGGATTATTGTTTTTCATTCATTCATTCATTCATTCATTCATTCATTCATTCATTCATTTTCTACCGCTTATCCGAACTTCTCGGGTCACGGAGAGCCTGTGCCTATCTCAGGCGTCATCGGGCATCGAGGCAGGATACACCCTGGACGGAGTGCCAACCCATCACAGGGCACACACACACACTCTCATTCACGCACACACTCACACACTACGGACAATTTTCCAGAGATGCCAATCAACCTACCATGCATGTCTTTGGACCGGGGGAGGAAACCGGAGTACCCGGAGGAAACCCCCGAGGCACGGGGAGATTATTGTTTTTTTCTTTCAATATTTCATGACAAACAGTAACATTCAATTTATAGAAAGTCAAGTAAGTGGAAGTCTGAAGAAATGTCAGACGTGCCGTAAGATCGGACCAATACGTCGTTTTTTGTACGTTTTTTTTCGACTAACTTATTTTTATGGATTGAGAAAATCTCAGTTTAAAAGATTTTCACTGTCACGTAAATGGCTTGCTAAAATATACATAATGCATGACAAATTATATACAGTAGAGTACGGTTCATCATTTGGATTACATTTTATCAGAGGAAAGATTATCTGGTTATGCTAATAATAAGTTAAAGATGCACAGAAACTATTAAAAAAAAAACGTAACTGGATTTATTTCCTTCCGCATTCGGCGGAAGGTTTATCTCGTATGAATCTTTACGGTTATTGTTACAACCACTGCTGTAGTCTCCAGGTCATATAGTCGGATTACTTTAAACACCCTCCAGCTCAACAAGTGCCCTTAGACATCTATTAGAAGTGGGTTTGAAGTAAAAAAAAAAATTCTGTTCTTTTTGAACGCAGAGAAAATCCTGAATTTCCCGTCTGTTGTAATCACACAGATACAAAGGATAGAAGTTTCGGAGGAAAAACACCGGAGTATTCCTTTAACCGCTGATGGAGTGTGTGTGTGTCTGTGTCTGATATAAAGCCTTGACCCCTTGGCAAAGCCAACGCGGTCCTTTCGAACGATCGAACAAGCATAACGTTGTCGTGACTAATAGCTAAAAACATGTACTGTTCGTTTTATCGAACGAATCAGCAAATAACTTACGAAATCTGTTTTCGAAATAGAAAATAGCTCTTTAGTAGAATCGACACATGCGCATCACCATCGTTTCCTTTTTTATTTGCGTTAATAACGTGTTTGTACTGTATAGATATTATCGTGGAATCGTCATCGTCGTTCTTTTCTGATCGAGAGATGCCGTTGACAAATAATCGGTGTAATTATACATATATTTAATATACATTGTATATCATTTTGTTGGTTCGTCAGGTGAATTTTTTCCCCCCCTGGAGGCGGGGTTTAGACTCCATGCACTGGCTCTACGCAAAAGAACGAGGAGGAAACAGCTGCCCCGAAATCATTCTCCTTTCTTTTCCTTAATGATAACTCTGATCTGAGATCAGCATCTGTACACCACCGTAATAGAAAAAAAAAAAAAAATTTTGAGAGAAAGAGAGAGAGAGAGAGAGAGAGAGAGAGAGAGAGAGAGAAAAAATTATCACACAGCATACAGGGAGAATAAAAGCACTGGTACCTTTCTAGCTAATTAACTGGAATTCTAGAATAAAAATGATTCAAATACCATAAAATAGGAATAAAAATCCAACAACAATTCTTTTTTTTTCCCCATTGAATTTTTCTCTTCTTTCCGTGATAAAGTCTGCTCCAGCTCTTGGTGGCTGCTCTCGTTTCCGGCGACAGATGTGGATGAGATGACGTCGGAGGGGAAACGCGGTGTCCCAGGAACGTTCAGAGGGTCGTTAGTCACTACTACGACACCACTAGAGGGATTGCTGTTTATATATATATATATTCATAGATAAATGGGCGGAGCTGATGGTGTAGCTGGGCATTATGGAGGATGTTGAAAGGTTTTTTTTTAATTAATTAATTTTTCATTATTATTTTTTTTTTAGAGTCCCTGCTTGGCCAGAGCAGCTGTGACGTCCTCAGCGAGCGTGGCCAGCTGTGGGGACTCAAGCAGGTTGATGCTGCCGGATGATGACATCTGGTGAGGAGACAGACCAGATGACTGAGTGACGATCTCGGCGCCGTGGTCCACGCGAGCCTTCGCTGTCTCACGGAACATAAGCTTGTGGCTCTCGATCTGAGAGGATAAGAGCAGAAAGGGTAAAGTCATATTGCTCAGAGGGTCAACTACAGTATATAAACTACAACGACAAATGGAGCTGAATACACACAGCTGGCAGAAAGCAAGGGCCAATGTGATATTCCATCACTATATGGAAAATAATCAACAGTTGTAAGAAATACTCATAATAACGTCTCCTTTGTGACGATCCTCACCTGAATCATTCATTCATTCATTCATTCATTCATTCATTCATTTTCTACCGCTTATCCGAACTTCTCGGGTCACGGGGAGCCTGTGCCTATCTCAGGCGTCATCGGGCATCGAGGCAGGATACACCCTGGATGGAGTGCCAACACATCACAGGGCACACACACACTCTCATTCACTCACACACTCACACACACAGACTACGGACAATTTTCCAGAGATGCCAATCAACCTACCATGCATGTCTTTGGACCGGGGGAGGAAACCAGAGTACCCGGAGGAAAGTGCCCCCCCCTCACCTGAATCCGTTTTATGAAAAGCAAATGAAAAGGATAAAGTTATAATATTCTCAACATCAGTCTATCGCACAGTGCTTGGACCCCTTAATCGCTACCTGAGGACTTTTGGCTACCTTTTAGAAAAAAGAAAAAAAAAAAAGAATTTAACTCCCTATGAAAATGTTCTAAAATTTTCTAAAATTTTTGTAGCTTCGTCACAAAAATTTTACACATATACATGATTTAACAATTTTTTTTAAAAACAAAATTTAGCATTAACCAAGTAAAAATTAAAAAACACATTAAACATGAGTGTAATAAGTGTAAAAGTCGAGCTCATTCACCATCACATTTCCTCCTCCTGGTACATGGTGAGCGTTATCCAGAGAGCCAATTTTAGCATGAGCTTTATCCTTAAAGTCCAGTTTTACGCTCTCGATGCGCACGTTACCGCCACCTGCAGGACAGGATGTACAAGAAAACTCTTAGTAGGTGTTTCATGTATTATAAGAAACGGCGCAATTCCAACATTTCCAAACGGTCTATTAAGACTTGACTGAATATTAAATTCGTCTGTAATGTCAAACCTACTTAATATCCTAAATTCTACAAATGATAAGAAATATTTTATTTTCCTAGTCACCAGCTTGAAACTGTCTTGTTCTGTTACCCCATAATTTTGTTTCATTCTAAACACACATTTGATCACGATCTCATATTAGATAACCATGTTTATATAAAGTTACTTATACTATTATTGCTAAGATTCATACCTGCTATGACATCGAGTATTACAGTGCAGTTTATATGCCTCTGGAATAAAAAATATTTTACATCTTAACTTACAAATAAGTGAATACATGATATTAATGTGCACGGAGAGATCAGATGCTCCACGCCTGCACCACGTAAACCAGCGTTTTGTTGTCATTTGCATACTGGAACGTGATTGGCTGTTAAAATAGCGTGATTTGATCTTAAATAAAATCGTAATTTTATGAACTTTTGGGTGACTATAATATCAGACAGCTAATATAACGTTTTTTTGATTAATGTAATTTAATATTATTAATATAATATTAATAGTATTAATATTATACATTAATGGTTTGATGTAATATTTAAATTATCTTGTAATGTTTTGTAATGTAATGATGTAACATTAGATTTTTATACAAATGATATGATTTTATAATAATAATAGTGTGTTGAATATTAGAGCAATTCCATTATGTTGAAGCCATGAAACACATAATCAGCAGCGGTGTCGTTCTGTGACTCACTAACATACGATAAGAGCGACACGTTACTGTAGTTTAACATCGTGACATGACATTTTTATAGACTCAGCGCCCCGGAGAACATTACGGCAACAATAACCTGGCTTGTGGTGGATGTTATCCATAGAGCCGCACTTGGAGGTCACGTGGCTGAGATCGAGCTTCTTCGATTGAATCTGAACCTGTGAAGGACAGAGCGAGGGTTAACGTAGAACAGGAGCTTGAGATCATGATGAAAAGGTGGAGAAGGAAAAACAGGCTGAGAAAAATGTGTCTGGTTCACAAAAATAAATAAATAAATAAATAAATAAATAAATAAATAAATAAATAAATAACCTACCTATTGGCATTTCTTTATTTATTAAATATATTTGACAAAAGACTTAAGAAAAGTAACAAAAAATAATTTTTATATCTTCTACTTCATGCAAAAATCTTCCTACTGATGCTTTAATTTTTTTTTAATTGAAAGCCTGAAGATTTGTAAGAAACCTTTTTGACTGAACCTGCGCTATGACTTCAAGCTATAATTTTAAGGATCATTTGGAATCTTTTCAAACCCAGGTTCAGTCATTTTGACGCCTCACAGATTATTATTATTATTATTATTATTATTATTATTATTATTATTATTATTATTATTATTATTATTATTATTATTGCTCTATTATTAATTGTTTAAATATTTTCTAATATGTTTCTTTGATTAACTAATTTTTGATATTTATTTTAGAAGAAATGATCATTTTCTGTCAGTTGTAATTATACAAGATGTTTGTTTGTGTTTAAACTGTTTAATAGACCATTTAATTATTATTTATTTAATTAGAAATGATAAATGGCATAAATCCTTCATTAACAATTAATTTAGTTGCTTGTTTGTTTGTTACTGAACTGGAAACTGGTAACTTCATCTAAGGTCATATATCGCTTTCTTTCTTTCTTTCT
Organism: Tachysurus fulvidraco; assembly: GCF_022655615.1. Classification (NCBI taxonomy): domain Eukaryota; kingdom Metazoa; phylum Chordata; class Actinopteri; order Siluriformes; family Bagridae; genus Tachysurus; species Tachysurus fulvidraco. Next base: position 2,250,027 of record NC_062523.1, on the reverse strand, counting down.
TTCTTTCTTTCTTTCTTTCTTTCTTTCTTTCTTTCTTTCTTTCTTTCTTTCTTTCTTGATACGGTCATTAAATGCTGCTCATGATAATGAATAAATATATATACGAGTGTGTATACACAGTAATGAGGGACATCAAGCTTGATGACATGAAGGGTCTCTGTCTAGAGGTGCAGAGAGAGAGAGAGAGAGAGAGAGAGAGAGAGAGAGAGAGAGAGAGAGATAGAGAGAGAGAGAGAGTTTATGAGAGAGAGAGTGAGTGTGAGAGAGAGGTTGTGTGAGAGAGAGTGAGTGAGTGAGTGAGTGAGAGAGAGAGAGACAGACAGACAAACAGACAGACAGACAGAGTGTGAGAGAGAGAGAGAGTGTGTGAGAGAGAGACAGAGTGAGAGAGTGTGTGAGAGAGAGAGAGTGAGAGAGAGAGTGTGTGTGTGTGTGTGAGAGAGAGGGAGAGAGAGTTTGTGTGAGAGTGAGAGAGAGAGAGAGAGAGAGAGAGAGAGAGAGAGAGAGAGAGAGAGAGAGAGAGAGGTTGTTTTGCTACATGAACCATACATACATTGCCTCCAAGGGGTGAAAACTTCAGGTTATCCTTGGACCCACATTTTGATTGCACATGACTGAAGTCCAGCTTCTTGTTTGAAATTTGAATCTAGAAGGATACACACATGTGCGATTTTTAATGGAGATGGACACCCCCCCCCCCACACACCCCCCCACACCCCCCCCCACACACCCACCCACACCCACACCCACACACAGTGTATATGTATCAGTAATACATACACACACACTC
>NC_062523.1:2224237-2244237 GCF_022655615.1 Tachysurus fulvidraco | reverse complement strand
TAAAGGCCTAAGTTCGGTAATAAGCCGTTATAAATATTTAGGTTGATTTATGTCAATCATCATAAAGGGCTTGTGTAGGCTCTGTGAAGCCCTATGAGCATGACCTTTAAGTTAATTGACAGCACACAACCAGCTTTAGGCCCTTTCTTACCTTTTCTAAATTGTTAATTGAGATGGAATCTTGAGGCCCTGCTGAGAAGGGGCGGGGCCCTTCGAACTCCACCAATAAGCTTGTTTTATTGTAGGAGCAGGTGGAGTTCAGGCGGGGCTGAGGAAGAGCCGACGCCCGTGTTTTACAGGTGGGGATCTTAGTTAGTGAAGTCGGGTTGGGGGTCTGGGATGAACGGTGGGATGAAGATGTTCGTTCATGCAAAATAAAAACCAATGAAGGAGAAAGTCACGTGAGAGAGGATTAAACCAAAAGATCACAATGATATCAACAGGATGGACATAATGGACATGACACAACGATTACATTTCATACACAAACGATGTAATAACCTCTATCACGTTAAAAACGTCTATTACATAAATAATATGTAATGTAGATACAGCTCTGTTCTAATAAAGTAAAATATGCTACGCTGTTCATCTGCCAACAAAAAGGACGTGACTTATAGATAAGACGCGATAAAAACTGCAGGATCTGGGGACAAGCCTGAGACAATTTGCGTTTGAGGTAAATAACAGTAATCAGAAGGGTGAGGGGCTTTAAGGTTAGGAGGGTCAGAGCAGTATAACATCTGCACTAACGCTAATGGAAGGCCACCTAGACAAAAGAGTGCACAAGATGGTGGAAATGAAAGAGCATGAGGTTAGCAGCGACGGGTATGAGTGCGTGCGAGGGAGTGAGTGATTAGTGAGATTCATGGGAAATGTTGAAAAGGTTGGAGTGAAATAGGTGGAGATAGTTTTGGGTTGAGATTTTAATGCTTAATATTATTATTATTATTATTATTATTATTATTATTGTTGTTGTTGTTGTTGTTGTTGATATTTTTTATAACAACAACAACAACAACAACAATAATAATAATAATAATAATAATAATAATAGTAAAATTAGACAATTTTCCTACTAGTCTAATTTCCTAATAATTTCCTAATCCTAATAATAATTTCCTAATCCTAATAATAGGATTTCTTCGCTTGATCCAAATGTTTGATCATTAAAATTTTGCTAGTCTTTGGTTAAGTCTCGATTTCGATCTGATTTATTTACTTAGTAATTTGTTTACAGAATTTGGACCATTTTTACAATTTTTACCATCGACCAAGTTTATTTCACTAATTAACACAGTTAACAATAAAAAGAGTAATTCGCTACATTGCTTGTAGTTTTTTCCTAGCAATTCAAACTAGCATTTATTATTTAAAGGAAATAGATGCTAACAGAAAATCAATCACCCATGTGCTTACAATGTTGCTGTTTACTTTCTTGCTAAAACAGTCCATGTTTCTAATGTAATTATTGAAATAAATGTATGGCTAAGTTTACAAGTAAAACCCCAAGCTGGGTAGGTAAAGGCTAGCAAGATATTAGCAAGCATGTCAAAAGATGGCAGGCACTTATTTCCATGGATTTCAGAACAGCGAATATTGCGTCATCAGGTAGGCGTGGCCTATTTGATAATCTAACCCTAACATTAACTTTAACCGTAGTTTTTGGTTGTTTATTTGTTTTCTAAAATAAATCTACCTGTATGACTGTTTTGTCCTTCGTAGTATGCTGACCTCCGGAAACACGCCCACTTTACGTCGTGGTAACGAAACCCCTGGAATTTAGTGCCTGCTATCAAAAGATATTGGTATCTAGCCATTTAGTATACTATCCTTTTTTAATAAATATATTTGACACATTAAAGGAAAACTAAAATATAATTGGACAGTGGGCTTAAGAATATTCCTAAATAATGAAGGGTAATTAACATCATGTGACCCCCAAAACACTTCATCTACATAACATCCTTCCACACAAAGACTTAAAAGCTGTATATTTTTCCATCTTACTAAAGGTGTTTAATATACTAAAGGTGTTAAGATTCTAAAGATGTTTAAGATAGTAAAGGTGTTTAAGTTACTAAACATGTTTGTTATTAAAGGTGTTTAAGTTACTAAAGGTGTTTAAGATACTAAAGGTGTTTAAGATACTAAAGGTGTTTGAGTTACAAAAGGTGTTAAGTTACTAAAGGTGTTTGTTAGTAAAGGTGTTTAAGATACTAAAGGTGTTTGTTAATAAAGGTGTTTAAGATACTAAAGGTGTTTAAGTTACTAAAGGTGTTTAAGATACTAAAGGTGTTTAAGATACTAAAGGTGTTTGTTAGTAAAGGTGTTTAAGATACTAAAGGTGTTTAAGATACTAAAGGTGTTTAAGTTACTAAAGGTGTTTAAGATACTAAAGGTGTTAATATACTAAAGGTGTTTAAGTTACTAAAGGTGTTAAGATTCTAAAGATGTTTAAGATAGTAAAGGTGTTTAAGATACTAAACATGTTTGTTATTAAAGGTGTTTAAGTTACTAAAGGTGTTTAAGATAGTAAAGGTGTTTAAGATACTAAACATGTTTGTTATTAAAGGTGTTTAAGTTACTAAAGGTGTTTAAGATACTAAAGGTGTTTGAGTTACTAAAGCTGTTAAGTTAATAAAGGTGTTTAAGTTAATAAAGGTGTTTAAGATACCAAAGGTGTTTAATTTACTAAAGGTGTTTAAGATACTAAAGGTGTTTAAGTTACTAAAGGTGTTTAAGATACTAAAGGTGTTTAAGTTACTAAAGGTGTTTGTTATTAAAGGTGTTTAAGTTACTAAAGGTGTTTAAGATACTAAAGGTGTTTAAGTTACTAAAGGTGTTTAAGATACTAAAGGTGTTTAAGATACTAAAGGTGTTTAAGATACTAAAGGTGTTAAGATACTAAAGGTGTTAAGATACTAAAGGTATCTAAAGGTGTTTAAGATACTAAAGATGTTTGTTATTAAAGGTGTTTAAGTTACTAAAGGTGTTTAAGTTACTAAAGGTGTTTAAGTTACTAAAGGTGTTTAAGATACTAAAAATGTTAAGTTACTAAAGGCGTTTAAGCTACTAAAGGTGTTTAAGTTATTAAAGGTGTTTAAGTTACTAAAGGTGTTTAAGATACTAAAGGTGTTTAAGTTACTAAAGGTGTTTAAGTTACTAAAGGTGTTTAAGTTAAATCTATAAGATTACAAAATCTGCAAAGAGCAAGAGCTTAAGATCTGCTTGGATTCACGAAAATGTGACTAACACAAGACTTACTCAGACATGCCAAGGACGTAAATTTATACATTAGAATTAACATTCACATTAACACGATCCCTTAATTCTATTATTTAACACATTGGTTAAAAATCAACACAGGATCACGTTCATCATTAAAATGTAATCGTCTACTTCAACTCTTACTGTCAGTAATCAGTGGAAAAGACATCGATCTAAACCGGTTGATGCATTTAATCCTAAATCTGCTGAAAAAAGAGTAAGAGGTTTTGGGTAAAAATCCAGTACTACTCACAGACGCCCTGTCTCTGGAATGACGCACCGAGCTGAACGTCAGCCGTCCGTCTGCTGATACTAGAGAGAGAAAAATATATCGATATAATTTATTTTAATTGTCAATTATCCAAAACATTTAGATACAATTAACTTAGACCAGAAAATTAAAGATATAAAAAAAACCACACACACACACACACACACACACACACACACACACACACACACACACACACACACACAAACACACAACATGTCTTTTTACACCACATACGGCATACGAATTCTACACAGAACCACAATCTTAAGGAACCGCTCTGACGTGATTTGGCAGAGAATAACACACAATCTTACATAAAAGAGGCTTCTACAACATCTAATTGCAGCAAAGTACAATGTACATTTTATCCATTTATGGTTACGTTTAAAGCGGCGGAACGTCCGTAAAACAGATCAGTTCCTGTTATTATATCCTGTGATTGCTCATGTTCCAGAAGCTAAGCGTTGTTCCTTCAGCAGCATCTGTATTCTCTCTCTTACGGCGTTAATTAAAGAAAAATACAGCATTAATCAGCTTATCGACGTCAGAAATTGGAAATGCATCCTGAACCCAGAATTTTGGAAAGCAGCTACCGTGCTATTTAAAAAGTTTTTTTTTTGTAACATATACTATATTTTTTATATAAAAAATGGATTGCAATTCTCAAACAGCAGAAAGAGATGGATGATGACAGAGGAAGTGCTTTCTCTCTCTCTCTCTCTCTCTCTCTCTCTCTCTGACTCAAGAGACCAAGTTGTCTCCTACTCAATCAGTTGCATAGCAACCACCATACATGCTTTGTATCCTAGAGACTCTATTGCCAGATCTGTTACATAAACTGGATGTAATCTGTTGCAATGTTCCTTCAGAGAATCATAACACGACTAAAAATTCACACAGTAGACGCACAGACACACTCGATCAGAAAACGGGTGTTAGCGCTAGTTCACAATACAACCACAACAAAGGACAGATTAGCACCGAGACAAAAGAAGCAGAAGTAAGAGAGTGCAGAAAGCAGAAAGAGCACATTTCAAGACATCAACTTTCAACTTCACTCAATTACACTAAAAAAAACACCAATAAGCAACATGAAAGTAAATAAATAAATAAATAAATAAATAAATATAAAATAATTTTGCCAGTAAAACCTGTAAACCAAAAAGACAAACACCATCTTTGCTAGTGTATTTGCCAGCCACATTGCAAACAGTCTGCCTGTGATAGTGTGATCACCTGTGGGTTTCCGCTTAGCACAGATGTGATGTTGGGTAGCTCTAGGATGCCTTACGGCGGCCTTTAAAACACTCTTCCTGGAGGGAGAACGGCTCTGATTTTCAGATTTTTTTGTGACCTCAACCTTCTTAATCACAGCTACAAAAGGGAAACACAGAGTCAGGAAAACTGTAGGATTTGGTTCATGGGGTCAATACAAAATATCCATCTGGTTGCCGTACAAGCAAAATAACATCTAATGAGCAGACATTTACAAAAAGCCATAATACGATACGATACAATACAAAACCGGTAGCGTAAAATTAGCACGGTACAAGAAGTTACAGGAATATTTTATAAACAGCGGCAAGAATCTTATTTAATAACAAAAGATCTGACATTTCTGGCAATGTATAAGGTCACTTTTGTATCGTCAACCTTTTTTCTTCTTCAGATCCCCTTTTTGGACCGGTCCCGGATCTTTCCAGATGGGTTTGCGTTCCGGTGTGGAAATTCGGCCTTTGGCTCTGCCTGATTTAGGCTTCTGTTTGACTGGCTTCTCGGTAGAGGGCTTCTTGGCAGGGCTTAATATTCTTGGAAGAGGCTCAATTTTCTCTGTGGCCATGCTCTTATCATCATCTGCAGCATGTATAAAATGTAAAATTGACATGACAAATGATGCTAATATGATAACAGCATTACTTTACATTATTAGCACAAGAACATATTGCCTACTGAAAGAAACGGACATACATTGCGATTCTAACAAAAACAAATTAACTGAATAATAAAAAAAATATATATATGAAAATTAATTGAATATTTAGAAAAGAAACATCATAGCATCACCTTGAGTGTCTATCCAGGAGCTGTCTAAGATGGAGTCATCGATAGTGGTTTCATCCTTGTAGTCATCATAGCTCTCAGTAGGACACTCGCTCTCTGGAACCTCCTTAGGAGGACACACAGGGGCCTGTACAGCTTCAGGAGCATCCTGGACTTCCTCTAGGCTAGCAGCCTCCATTTCTGCTTCTTGAGCCATTTCAATAGAGTCTTCTTCCTCCTCTTCATCTCGAAGCATTTGTGGTGATTCTTCTTCAGGAGGAGTGGAGAAACGTACGCTGTGCCCAGGTACTTCTCGTTCATCAATGGTCTGCACCACAGTAATAAAGTCATCTTCCACGGTTACAATAGACTCAATGGCAGCTCGGGGCTCTATGGTTTCTTGTACCGCTGCCCCTGCCCCTTCCAACTCGTCATGCTCTTCCACTTTATCTTTCACAAGTCCTGTCTTTTCATCTTTTTCAAGTCCAGTTTCTTCATGCTTGTCAACAACTTCGGGCTCTTCATCTTTTTCCACAACTCTGGTCTCTTCGTCGTTCTCAACAACTTTGGGCTCTTCATCTTTCTCAACAAACGACGGCTCGTTATCTTTCTTAACAACTTTTGGCTCTTCGTCCTTCCCAGCAACTGTAGGCTCTTCGTCCTTCACAACTTTAGGCTCCTCGTGTTTCTCAACGACTGTGGGCTCTTCATCTTTCTCAGCAATTTTGAATTCTTGTTCTTTTTGAACACTTTGTGGCTCCTCATATTTCTCAACAATATTGTGCTCTTCATCTTTCTCAAAACCTTTGTCCTCTTTATCTTTCTCAACAACTTTGGACTCTTCATCTTTCTCAACAACTTTAGGCTCCTCATCTTTCTCAACAACTTTAGGCTCCTCATCTTTCTCAACAACTTTAGGCTCCTCATCTTTCTCAACAACTTTAGGCTCCTCATGTTTCTCAACAACTTTAGGCTCCTCATGTGTCTCAACAACTTTAGGCTCCTCATGTGTCTCAACAACTTTAGGCTCCTCATGTTTCTCAACAACTTTAGGCTCCTCATGTTTCTCAACAACTTTAGGCTCCTCATGGGTCTCAACAACTTTAGGCTCCTCATGTTTCTCAACAACTTTAGGCTCCTCATGTTTCTCAACAACTTTAGGCTCCTCATGTGTCACTTTGGGCTTGTCATCTTTCTCAACAAGCTCTGTTTCAATTTGTTTTACTTCAGACTGATCTTGTTCAGTCTTCCGTGGTTCAACCTTCTCCAGTATCTCAGGCACATTTGGCAAATCTAAACCTGCTTTTTCTGCTTGCATGTACTCCATAGGTTCCTCAGCTACTTCTATTTCTTCTTCTTTACTTTGTGACACTGAAGTGGAAACAGGAGCCTGCTCTGCCATCGCAATTTCCAGTTGTGATTTTTCTCCAATAGTCTCATTCTCCTTGTCAGATTGTAGGAGGTTCTGATCTTTCCTGGGTTTCTCGACAGATTCTGCAGGAGACAATTTTGCGGGCTCTTCTTTCTGACCGTCTTGTGCCTGTTTAGTTTTCTCTGTGTCAACAGGTACTTTTTCTTCTTCTGTTCCACTCTCCACTGATGATGTTGGTGATGGTTTAATTGGTCTAGCAATCCTGTCCTTGGCAACTCCAGTAAGCTGGTACACATCCTCAGCATCTACCTCCTCATAGGCTTCCTGGTGAACCAAATCTGGCTTATTCTTCACCTTTTCACGTAGCTCCTGGAGCTCCCTCTCCTCTTCAACACTTAAAGGTCTGTCTTCCATTTCCAGCTTGCGAATTTGCCTCTCATAATCAGCTATTTCAGCCTCCTGTTCAGCTGCAAGTTTGGCCTCTTCATCAAGATCTGTTTTCACGCCTTCCAGAGTAACAGTAACAGTTGGAGTGGCAAACGTTTTAACTTGATTGCTTGGCTGCTCTGCTCCAGCATCATTATTTTTGCACATTTTTTCTCTTGTATCCTTTTCCTCCTCTGTTTCTGGGGAAATGTCTTCTTTTAGAACGTTAGATGATGGACTTTCCTGTCCACTTGTATTTGGAATGGTCTCTTTTTCTTCTGAAATCATTCTGTTGAAGATTTGTGTTGGTGGAGAATCCAATGGACTGTGAACATCCGCTGGAGATGGCATGGGACCAGAGTACTCACTAAAAACACAGTATCCATGTTCCTCCAATTGAGTCTCGCTTTTTGTAACTCGCTGACCCTGAAACAAATGGGCTAAGGAGTCACTCACTAGGGCAGGCATGTCAGCAGGGACTGACTTCCTTCTTATAATCTCAGGATCAGTGTTATCAGACATTAATCTTGTACGAGTACCTGCCAAGTCCAGCATTTCAGGTAGATCTTGTGCCATCACAGCACCATTTTTATAGCTGAACTTATTAGGTAAGGGAGAACCTGGGGATTCAGGCTGTGGACTTGTGGTCTTGATATCAGCTACTGTGTCATGAGGTGGAGAAGCTGATGGAGTGGTGACAGAGGCTGATGTCTCCAGGATCAGTGGTGGGAAAGAGGGGAGTTTCTCCACTGATGGCGAGACAGGAATGCATTCGGTAGATTCATCAAGGCTTCCACTGGTATAAGACATGATGTCAGTCGCTAATGGGGAGAAGTTTCTGGGACGCCCTTGTCCTCCACTCTGATCCATAGCCCCAATGGTGATATTCAGGGAGTAACTTCTTTGCTCCAAGGCCAACTTTCCAGGAGAGAGCTTGCAATCATCCCTTTTTTCAGATGATGCGAGAACCTTTTGTTGCTCTTCAGTACCCTTTTGACTTTCAGGAATTTCACCTATAGACTGAGATTGAACTAGGGTACTGTAGCTAATTTCTGGAACTGAGGAAATGGCAGACTTAGTCTCATCTGATGCAGTACTAAGCTCATAATAATCTTCACCTTGTCCCCTCGTCTCCTCTGATTTCAGTGTGGTTGTTTCAAAATAAGCAGACATTCCAGACTTGTCCATAGTTCCTTCTTGTTTATCTGAGCTAGCAGACTCTGTTCCAGGCACTTCTAGACTTTTGGCACTTGCTATAACATCTAGCTGCTTGTCTCCAGTAGATGTAGATTCCACTTCTAGTAATTGCATCACGTGTGTTTGAGACATACTTGAGTCTAAAGAAACTGCATCTGTAGGAGCTTGCTTCTCAATATTGACTGGTGAGTCTTCCTTTTGATCAGGATTCACCGTGGGCTCTTTGGCATTGCTCTGACCATTTGGTGAAACAGCAAAAGCATCTGTGTCACTTAGGCTGGGTAATGATGTATCAGGGACAACACTTTGGTAAGAGGTGAGATCCTCTGGTTTCACCTCTGACTGAGCGAAGTCCGTGCTGACCGGCGTAGCCCTCTCTCCACATGGCTTTTCTGCATCCATCTTCACAGCTGAAAGCAAATCTTAAGTGATCTGGTTGTGCTGCATAACTTATATATCTGGGCTCAAGGATTTGCCAGGCCAACCACCACAAGGACAAGCAAAGCCCAGCAATTGTCACAGCATACAGAGTCTCAAATGAAACAAAAGAGCACATTCCAACTCACTGATGAACAAAGTGAGGACATGGTTGTAAGCAGAGCAACATGCAAAATGCCAGATGGATGAGATCCACACAATGAGGATGAAATGTCCATGAACACCTCACCTGTATAATCCAGATAAGACGGATTTCAAAACCTTTGGTTAAAAACTATATAAATACCCACTTTAAAAACTAACATCATCATAAAACTTTCTGGACCGTTATGGCTGTTAAATTCATTAGAATCGATATAGAGACAACTTTTAATGCAAAATCCACCCATTTAATACAAAAAAGTATCATATTGTAAGAGGAATATTTTTAAATGAAATCTTACAGTTTTTCAAAGGTTTACAGATAAAACATGAGGTGAACAAATGATACATGATAAAAATCAAATGTGCACATATCACATTTGGCAGAAAGACACATGGGTGAAAATAAAATGACACGATTATGTTCAAAAAAAAAATCAAGATCAAATGAGTTTCAACAGAATCAGATATTTAATGAAACGAATGATTCATCACATCATGCAATAATAATAATAATAATAATAATAATAATAATAATAATAATAATAATAATAATAAAAACACTGGCAATGTAGCTGGCAAAAATGACACCAAGCAAATGGTTTACACTTGATGGGTTGATGGGGAAAAGGTCAGCCTGGCAACAAGAATACCAACATAAGACAAAGCGTATGCTTCAAAGAAAGCTTCACCAAAAGAAGAAGGTAGCACCTATACTGATAACGGCAATTCGATAATGAGAAGAAAGAGAACAAAAGTAAGAAAATGATAAACAAGCACAGCTCTGGCCACAGAAGCGGGTCACCATCAAGCCTGTGTTGCCTTGCAGCATCAGCAGAGAAGAGGACAATTTCGAGCCATTCTTCCCCATTGCCTTAGATCGCAGCTGTCAAAATGCTTTAGCTATTCTTTTTTGGAAACAAGGAAAAAAAAAACACATGCAGGCCACAGAGAATGGAGGACACACCTTTTCCAGGGCACTCGCCCCTTTCTGCCTCCTCAGTGCTCCCATTACGAGCTCCAGGGCCAGCATTAATTGCTTGGTCCTCTGCCTGCAGATAGGGCAAAGTCTGGGCCCCGACTACCACCTCTGCCTGCTCTAAGAGCTTGGATATGGGTTCCTGCTCAGGCTCCTCCCCACTCCACTGCTCCTCCTCTTCCTCCTGCTCCTCTAAAGCTGCTGCTGCTGCAATGTTCTCATCTTCCTCCGCTGCAGAAAGAGCCTCTATGGTCTCTTCTTCTTAATAAAAAGGGGGACAAGTGGAAACATCAAGACTACGGACAACACAGACTTGGGTTACAGGGATCTAGAGGAAATGGGACACTTTCAGCTCTGGGATAGGAATGATGACACATCAATATGTTGCATGTGTACTGTTCCAGTATGGATGTGGAAGAGACTTCCTTCTGTTTGGATTTTGAAAAATATAGTAAGGCCAAATAACATTTTTTGCTTAATCAGGGCAAATGTATGTACTATCAGAAAAGATAAGAATACTTTATAATACGAGTCAATGCGTGTAGTTACTTAGCTTACAACCAGTGCTACAATGAGGTCTAAGACTTTTAAACATGTCATGTTAATAAAGTGATGCAGAAAAAAGCAAACTGACAGGAAGATTCAGCAGAAAGTAGTCAAACCCAAGAAACCTACAGTAAGAAATTCGGCTTTGAGGACTCATCGTATATTGTTGTCTGAGAAAGGTATCATGGATATAAAAACGGTAAACAATGAAACAATGGGAATCTACAAAATTGTATATGTTGTAATGTGCTGGAATGAGACAGAGTCAACGTTGACCTGTATGTGAACAGTTCTTGATTGTTTTGAGTCACACGCTAATTCTTTCCCACGTACAGTAGCACTGCATCAATTCTGATCACTTGTACTTCAGGGAATTTATTAAGCATCACTAAGAAAATGTAAGAAAAGAAAACCGACAATGTAACCTTCGATGTCAATGTGAGTAAAGAGGACGCAATAATTCTTCGGCACTAGTTTATATCTGTGACATTTGGCATGTTTTTTTAGCAATAGGATGAACCAGAAGGTAGGTATAGCAATGTTTTAGCTGTCAGAGTGAATGAGCATCTAAGAAGTCTGCAGCCTACAGTAAGATTATGAGGGATGCTGGGAGTCTAGCAGCACAGGGCACACTAGGTCAACTCTCAGCAGGATGTCACAGTGAGACAGAGACTGACAACAAAGTATAGGAGCAAAAAGACATGGGGTTTCATCTCTAATATAGGATCCATCATTTTGCCAAGAAACTAACAAGAACTGACAATGCATGTCCTGTCTTTTTTTCGACTGATGCATTACTGTAATTGATTGAAAAAAGTGAATAAAGTATGAGTGGGCATGTTTGTGCCAAAAGTAGAAGAGCTGAAAGTCTTCCTGTGATCTACAGCATGTGTACATCAGCAGGGGAAAAAAAAAATTGAATTGGGGATGGGGAGGGGAATGGACAGATGAGCATGGACCAGGTGATGGAGAGACAGACAATCAATCAGACAGACACAATGGCAGACCCACAAGACAGGCAAAGAACAAAAAAATGCACACCATGCTGGACCGACCTGTCGATGTAGCAAGCCGTTTGGCTCCCATTTGGAGCAAGTTTTATTAAAACAAGATGCATGAATAGTGCCACTGATGCATCACGCAGTAAGTGTGTGGGGTAATTTAGGCAACACTTGAGAAAAGAAACAGCCCAATAGATGAACCCCGAGGATGGGAGCCAAACGACTTTGAATAAAATGTCCAGACAAATGAAAGGGCACGCTGAGAATAAGGAACGCTCCACAGACAGAGCGTGCACAGCACAACAGAGACAAAAGACGAAAGGGGGGTGGCAAACGAGAGAAAGAGACCAGAAAGAGAGAGTGAGAGAGAGAGAGAGAGAGAGAGAAAGAGAGAGAGAGAGAGAAAGAAGACCAAGGTTTGGATAAACATGACCAAAGAATATTCAAGATAGGACAGGAAGAGAAAGAAAAGAAGACAATGGGGGAGGGTGGTGGAGAGGAACCATGCGCGGTTCACCTTCAATCTGGCTAAAGGCAGCGGCCTGCCCTGAAGGGCACGAGCCCGAGAGTGTCCACTCAGGGCTGAATAAGGGGTGGTCATAGTACTCCTCGTCAGAGTAGTAGGGTTCATCCTCGGGCACTGAAACTGAGATGGAGGGGGCGAGGAACTTGCACCTCTCCCGAGAATTTTGGAAGCGGCAGAGAGGCCCAGCCTCCTCCTCATCCCCTACATCTACAAACAGACACAAGGAGAAGGAAATGCAGGGAAATCTGGACACAGAGAGAGACAGAAAGAGGGGGATATAGAGAGACAGGAAAGGGTGAACAGAAGGGTGGACAATTCGAGAAATGGGAAGTAACAGAGCATAATGGAAAAAGAAAAGAATTGAGAGAAAGGAAGATGAAAGGAGTTCAGAGAGATTGAAAACGAGGAAGAAAGGTGACAAAAGGTGACCAATATTATCAAAGCAAAAGGAAGTAAATGGTGAATAAAGAGGTGAAACGTGGAGATGCTAAAGGAGAGAGGAAGAAGAAGAGCAGGGACCAAGAGAAAGGCAGTAAAAAATAGAAAGAGAAAATAAACATGCAGAATAGGTACTACGTAAAGGAATTGTGAAGAAATGGCACACATAAGCACAACACCAAGTACATAGATACAAGACGAAATGGCCACAAACAGAAACAGCTGCTGGGGAGGCACCGTGTCATTGTCTCAGACAGGGACTAATTTTTAATCCTGACTAATAAGCCAGGAGAATAGCTAGCCAACAATCCATATACTCAAAGACCAATGGGTGAGTAAATAAGCTGGCATAATGCACAACGTAAACTGCTGTGAGTGAGTCAGCACTACTAACATTACATAGACTAAAACGTTTTGAGGTAATAACTAAGTAAATAAGTTGCTTGTAGTCCAACAGTGTGCAATCAAAGAAGACTTGGTGTGTGGTTAGACTACAAAGGGAAAGCAGACTTTGGCCACATATTGAGCACGATGGGTCATCCACCTACCAGCAGCTATGGACTAATTAATTAAGTGGTCCTAGGCACATGACATCCAAATGCAAAATGCTACCACCATTATTATTGGTGTTCAACAAGATCTCTTGGGAACATGGCCAGGGGTTTACCAGGAATTACCATACTGCATCTACTGAGATATGACTCGATGATGTTTGACCTAGACATGGCAGCCCAACTAGCCACCACAAAAATGACTGGAGTCCTCAATTGCCCCAGTCTGAAGTTAAAGTTAAGTAGGTATCCATTTGAGACAAAGAAATAGAAGCAGTTTAGATTGCCTTAGCATTAAAATTTACCACCAAGGTGTAACACCAAGGTTAATTACCCCTCACTGCACTAGAATGATTGGTAGTAAAAAAAAAAAAAATCCATGTCAGAAAGCAGTGGGAAAGTAAACCATCTAGAATAATGTACCATGCACACATTGCTGTAAGCAAGACAGCTTTACTAACATCAGAGGTTAGCAAATTTTGAGGCAACACCCAAGCACCCCCAATGAACTAAAGTGCAGTTAGAGATGAAAGGGGATGTGGCCATAAAGTCTAATATAGCCCTACCATTGTGCAGGCTCCTATGGACCAGGTGGCACTACAACTGATTTTGGGCTCATTCTATCTTAGTAACTATAGCTTAATTTGTTTAAGGCATATACAAACTAGGCAAAGGATGAGATGCAGGTGTTTGGCAAGTTTAATAAGGTTCCTGACCAAAGGTCTGCTAGGAATTAAGAAAAGTGAATTGCAGAACTACAGTCACGGAAATAATAAAGGGCCAAATGCTTGAACTGGATTCTTCTAGTGAGACTGGGATCAGCACTTGCCTTAGGTCTATTGGGCATGCCAAATTGTGATGCAGAATCCAAACAAAAGCTGCTGCCCGTACGTCCAACTGGACATGCAAACAGAAAAAAACATTACGCCAAGAATGCACTGGAACGCGGGTAAGGAACACATGCCCTTAACCACAAACCTGTTTCTGGCATGTGTTCACACATCAGCCACAGTCTAAGGCTGGTATGTGCCAGAAATGTGTTAGGGTACCCTGTTAATGCAACAAAAATGTTGCTAATAGAAAAGAGATGTGGACCTACTGCGTATCTCTAAAAAGCCACTGAGAGTGGTCATCCAAGGTCATCGAACAAGTGCCTAGTGTCTTCCAGGTTACATGACTCTTTGTCCTCTGAACCTGCTATAGTTTTTGTCTCTGTCTCTTCTGCAATCTTCTGCAGTCTCTTCTCAAGCCTCTGCTCCAAACCCAGTCTCTGCTTCCATCTTATTCTGCTTGTTTCTCTCTCAGTCTCCGTCTCTCCTCTCAACCTAAGTCTCTGTTTTTGTGCTCAGCTAAGTGTATCTTCCTCCTCTATGTCTGATTGTTTAGGTCAGTGTTTTCATGGTTTGGGCTCACAGATCCTACCCATTTATCTTTCTTTCCTGCTTTGGATCTGCCAGAACCATTCCCCTGAACCTATTTCATTGTTAAATGGTTAATTACATCTGATTAGCGTGTATGCCAGGGATAGTATCCTTTCTTTTATTAGGCTCACAAATACCTAGTTTATCTTTTCATAGTTTTCTTGATGCCTTGTTAAGATTCCAAGGTACTATTGGTAATCTTAGTTCCCAGTCTACAATAAGTTAAGTATTGTACATTATATGCCCCCACTAGTTTGTACACGGCACCATCATAAACACAACGCATAAAGAGCATATGCAACCAAAATCGACAATAAACAACAAACACACATACAAACAAAGAAACTGATGAGTGCAGGCCCACGCCATCAACAGCACCTAGTACATAACATGCAAAAATAGAGGACAAGAAGAGCATGAGGTATTTCCCTAGAATTGTGGATACCGATGCGATGAGCCTAAATGCCAACAGGATGGCATTAAGGTGTAAGGAGATGAGCCAGAGTGAATAGTATCATGCAGGGTGAAAGGGACTCAGGAAGAGTGTATGTAGGAAATGAAGTGATGGTGAGAGAAGTAAGTGGTAATGGTGTTGTTTTGATTCGGGCTGTCTTATTTCCTGTAAGACTCTGAAGATGAAGATATAGCCAAGCATTTAACACGCGCCAAGGAGAAGTAAGGAAGAGGAGGAGGTGGCAAAGACAATCCTTTGCTCATTTTTCTTCCAGTATAGATCACTTCAGTTCAATCAGAAGTGTGGGCCTCACCGTCTGTCCAGAAAGGAATGGTGTTGGCCACTTTTCCGGCAAAAAAGACCCAACCCTCTTGTGGAGAAGGTGGTGAACAGGGATGAAGACACATCCAAACCACAGATGTTTTTCACACTCACCTTTGTACAAACACTGTTAAACTTTCCACATACACACACATATTATCAGTTGGACATGGACCTACCTTGCTCCAGAGGGCCAAAGTGCTCAGCCGCAGGAGACGGAGGTGGAGAAGGTGGCAAATTGGTTGAGTCTTCCACTGCAGACACAGAAAATGGAAGCAGAGAATGAGAAATGGATATAATAAAAAAAAAATAAAAAATCCACACAGCAAAGCTTAGTATATGGATGCGCAATCTGACATACAGGACTTCTTTGCAGGTGCTTACTCTCTTTGCTTAATCTCATCCTTTCAATACTGCTGCATACACAGTATGATCTGTTTCTGCAGACTAAATCCAGCAGAGCGAGAGCTCTATTTATCTCCTGAAAACTTTCAGCAACTATTATCGAAAAACAGCTCCCAAACACAAGGAACACATGATGACAGGAGTTACTTTTACAGGGATAACCAACGACTGGGTGGTTTGAGGCAGCTCGGTACAAAGAAGAGTTACGACTTGTTACCACTCCGACATTGAATACTTTCCAATAATAGGGCATCCTGAAGTGTTTATTCCTCCATTTTAAACTGCAATGTTTTGCTTGAAATTCATTCATTCATTCATTTTCTACCGCTTATCCGAACTTCTCGGGTCACGGGGAGCCTGTGCCTATCTCAGGCGTCATCGGACATCGAGGCAGGATACACCCTGGACGGAGTGCCAACCCATCAAAGGGCACACACACACTCTCATTCACTCACACTCACACACTACGGACAATTTCCCAGAGATGCCAATCAACCTACCATGCATGTCTTTGGACCGGGGGAGGAAACCGGAGTACCCGGAGGAAACCCCCGAGGCATGGGGAGAACATGCAAACTCCACACAGGTGGGAATCGAACCCCCAACCCTGGAGGTGTGAGGCGAACGTGCTAACCACTAAATGGCACACTTGTTATTAACAAAACAACCTGCAGTGTTATTGCACAACATAAACCATGACCTGAAGACTTTCCTGTGGTGGAAAACATCCTGACGGTTAGAAAGAGCTGACAATGGAGAGTTCGTCACTGTATGTATAAGGAATATCTCTTTACAGTTAACTTTTACCAGCTATTAAACATTTTTGTAACACAGGCCCATGTGAATTAGCTGCTGCTATAGAAATAACAATCAGAAAAGGACACATGGGATTGCTGTAGATGGTACCACCTACGTCTCATGGGGCCTTTTTACACCCGGTCACTTCATGTGTTGTCTCTGATCTGATAGCTATCTGATTTATTAAAACTGTTTCATTAACATTAAGACACATAAATGCGTCTCGGCGGATCGGATATCGACCCGATCTTTCTACTCCCGCCCAAAATGCTAATATATTTTACCTCATTTCCGGGGTAATTGAAACAGAACACACTTTGGTGTACGCGGTTTTTAGAAAGCGATCAAAAAGAAGACGAAAAAACTGGTTACGACGTTTATGCTACAAAAAACAGCGTTTACTGTTTGCTGCATTTTCGCTGGCGGCAGCAGCGCGTTTTAAGTCCCGACGAGACGCCTGGGTGAAAGATCACCTGCGAGTGACGTACTTCCCTTTGGGAGGAGTATAGCGCTGACGTATGTGGCTTGAACAACCACATACATTTACACCTGTCCAGTTTCATCTGAAACGCGTCCCAGACCTCCTCCTGAAGGGGTTTGTACCATCGGATTTATATCCGTCTCCAAAACGTTTCGGAGGGCATTTAGACCTGGTCTTTTTACCGTCGGATAGATATCTGATCACAGAAAACGTGTGAAGTGACCAGGGGTAAAAAGCCCCAAGGTTTCATCCTAATGTCTTCTCTGGGAGATTTGCCTGACCACTGCTGCATCAGTCTTGTTTATCAGTGGAACACTTACAATATTTATCAATATAATAAACATAAGCATAAAGAAAAAAAGAAACAGCATGACTTGATGATGAAACCGAGAGCTCTTTTAACTGTAGTGAACCAGACTAGTAATCGGGTAAGCCTCATAACTGGTAGGTAAGGTTGTATGGTCAAATTAAAGGAATACTATAGATATCAGACCCAGCTCAACTGCTCAGTTGTATATATATGAGATAATGTGAATTGCTATGAATCCATCAAATGTTGTAAATGTAAATTTCTATGCTTGTTGTGATACACAGGAGGAGGCAGGACAGGTTGTTTGAACCAGCAGACAGGTTGTTCTCTCTACCCTTAGTCAGCATGCATATCAAAGTATCACAGCAGTATGCTAATGGAAACGACCAGCTGTCAAAACGGATCTGCTAATCAGCAGGAGCTGAAGCGACAGTATGGAGACCAGCTCAGGCCATAGATCACACACACACACACACACACACACACACACACACACACACACACACACACACACACACACACACACACACACACACACACTCTACCTGATCTGCAAAGACAGGTAGAGACAAGACAAAACACACTCACAATATCCATAATTTGCTTGCAGACGTGTCACACTGACAGACTCTTAGTTTATTATTCACAAACAAACATCTCAACTTTCCAATTTTTGGAGTTTTGCAAATGTTTTGCAGCCAAAGCTTCTTTAGCTGCTAAATAAATTCTATTTATTTCATGAACACAATCTAATAACTCAAATAATAGGTTCATTATTTCAGCGCATACAATAATATGCCAGTTTATAGGAGGTACTGGAATAAATTGATCAAATAAAAACTGGAACAAATCCAAACAAACAAACAAAATATTTCACTATTTTCACTCATTTCCTACCGCTTATCCGAACTTCTCGGGTCACGGGGAGCCTGTGCCTATCTCAGGCGTCATCGGGCATCGAGGCAGGATACACCCTGGACGGAGTGCCAACCCATCACAGGGCACACACACACTCTCATTCACTCACACACTACGGACAATTTTCCAGAGATGCCAATCAACCTACCATGCATGTCTTTGGACCGGGGGAGGAAACCGGAGTACCCGGAGGAAACCCCGAGGCACGGGGAGAACATGCAAACTCGACACACACAAGGCGGAGGCGGGAATCGAACCCCCGACCCTGGAGGTGTGAGGCGAACCAGCTAACCGCTAAGCCACCGTGACCCCCTTGTTTTACTAATTTGTTAAACTATTTAAGTTTCTGTGGCAAGTCAACGTAGGTCCAAGTTAACATCAGTGAAGGCTGAATCAAAACCATTCTCCAACTCCAACATCACTACTTGGCCTGAAATGGACAAGTGTGTATGTGTCAGGAAGTTAAGTGTAATTTCACTAATCTTGCAAAAGCTTATGAGGATTTCAGGATTTCATGGAGCTCTTTTAAGATTGTTGTGGTGTAAAAGAAAACTGAATTGAAGTGGTGCAAACCAAGGCTTCTTATTTTAATCTCCCATTGAAGACACATTTATTATCTTTTTACAGGAGCTATACTCATGTTCAAGGCACATGATAAGATAAAAGAGGGCTTTGGCTGAGGGGAATGTGTGTGAATGCCACACAACATGTCATGGTCCAAATATGCAAGAAATCTGTTGTCATTTGAAAGAAAAAACCCATCAAAAAACGAATATATATATATATATATATACTGTACCTCTGAATCTAGTGACTTGACTTTGTGTTAATATCTGACCATTAAATCATGAAGGGTCTGTCTTATTGATCTGAATTAAAAACAAGTAAAGTCAGTTACTGGCAACTGACATAAGAGAAAAAACAATTCAGTTTATTTACAGGTTTTAAACCCAAACCCAACTGGAACTATATCACATTTCAAGAGAAAAACGTGAGTACTTTTTACAGTATGATTCTTTACATTATTTCTGGTGAATAAATAATACATTCGAGTGCATTGAGATCCATTTAAAACGGTATTACTCATGATACACGATGTACATAAAATAGGATAGAAACAAATACAATATATTTGAAGCATAAAGAAACTCTAGCACAGGCCGTGTCACCCACAGAAATAGCACAAACTGCAACAACAGATTTTTCTATTTCAAGTGTGTTCGAAGGTAAACAGAGCCCAGATTTTCGAGTTTGAATGGTTTCCAGTCTATCTATGAGAGTGAATCATAGAGTTGTGTCGTACCTGAGGAGAGTCGGACGGCTGTGCCTGGATGGAGCTCCTGCTCTCCCTTCAGAACCGCCACTGCCTCGGCCGTCACCTCCTGCACAATGCGCGCGGACACTTGCTCTAAAAAACACATCATCATCATCATCATCATCATCATCATCATCATCATCATCATCATCAGGGTGGCTTAATGGCAGCTCCATATATAATGATTGCCAACCTGTCATGTATCATAATTTAAGAGTGAATCATGGATTTGGAGCAAAAATGCTGATTTTTATTGAACTTAATTATTGATGAGCTTTATTATTACTTCATATAAACTTCATGTAAACCAGTTGGATTATATTTTTCTTGTTCATTTGGTGAAGTATATTTGAAGTCTTCATACAGTCCTTTTATATA
>NC_062523.1:2204237-2219237 GCF_022655615.1 Tachysurus fulvidraco | reverse complement strand
AAGGTTTTGGATTCCTCATGGTTATGACATCACTACTACAAACCAATTTGCATATATGGCAGTGTGAGGCGAACATGCTAACATGCTAACCACTAAGCCACCGTGTCCCCCATATATTATTTACTACTTTTAAGCTTAACACTTGCAAACCTATAGACGACCTTGAACAATTAAAGTCTTGGCGCCCTTAGTCGACACGTATAGTTTTGGAAGAGCTGAAATAATCCTAAGAAACCCAAGATAAGATGAACATAAATGTTTACTTGTCTAACTTGTTTCTATTCAAATCAATTCCTCTCTCTTTAAATATCCCAAAGGTAACCCCATAACGGTAAAGCTCCCGGTTCTACACACTCACGCTCACACAAAGCTCCTCTAATCTCTGGCTTTGTGGTAGAGTTAAAGGTCTTTACGGGCAACTCTGCAGGAAGGCTAAAGCTCTAGCGTGAAAAGTACACCAGGTACAGCAAAGGCAGGAAGCTTCCCTCAGGCCACAGAACCTCATGATGACTTAATTAAACAAGCAAAGCAAGCTGCAGTCATTAATTTTACATGGTTGTGAAAACAGGTCGAACGGTTGCATGATTTCGGTGACAGGCTCGTGATCGATGCCGAGCCGCACAGGTACGCGTAACGCTCCACTGGTACGAAGAGGTGATACGATTAATAATTAAGTCAGGAAAGTAGTGGTGTGAAAAATCAACCACTGCACATCAATCATACTGTACGTTCCATTAAAAGAGCTGTGGCCTTTTTACCTGTTAATTCCAGTGAAGGAGGAGTGGCTTATATAGCTGTCAATCCAACTGAACAAAGTGTGGCCTGTGTACTTGTCTATTCCAGTTAAAAAGGCATGGTTTATATATCTGTCAGCACAAGTGAAGGAGGTGTGTCCTATGTACACGCCCAGTCTAGTAAAGAACGTGTGCCATATATATATATATATATATATATATATATATATATATATCTGTGTGGCCTATGTACCTATAGATTCCAGTGAAGGAGGTGTGGCTTATGGAGTAAAGGAGGTGTGGCTTGTGGATCTGTCATTTCAAATGAATAAGGTGTGGTTTATATATTCATTCATTCATTCATTTTCTACCACTTTATCCGAACTTCTCGGGTCACGGGGAGCCTGTGCCTATCTCAGGCGTCATCGGGCATCAAGGCAGGATACACCCTGGACGGAGTGCCAACCCATCGCAGGGCACACACACACTCTCATTCACTCACGCAGTCACACACTACGGACAATTTTTCCAGAGATGCCAATCAACCTACCATGCATGTCTTTGGACCGGGGGAGGAAACCAGAGTACCCGGAGGAAACCCCCGAGGCACGGGGAGAACATGCAAACTCCACACACACAAGGCGGAGGCGGGAATCGAACCCCGACCCTGGAGGTGTGAGGCGAACGTGCTACCCACTAAGCCACCGTGCCCCCCACTGGTTTATATATCTGTTAGTCAAAGTAAAGGGGGTGTGGCCTGTCTACCTGTTAATTCCAGTAAAAAGGGTGTGGCCTGTGTACATGTTAATTCCAGTAAAGGGGTGTGGCTTATTCATTTGTTAGTCCATGTGAAGAAGGCATGGCCTATGTACCCGTTAATTCCAAAAAAAGAGGTGAGGCTTATGCATCTGTCATGTCAAATGAAGTAGGTGTGGCCTGTGTACATGTTAATTCCAGGAAAAAAAGGTGTGGCTTATTTATTTTATTTTAAAAGAAAGGGGCGTGGCCAACATACCTGCAGTTTCAATGAAAGAGGTGTGGCCAATGTATCCGCAGGTCGGGTAAAGGAGGTGTGGCCTATTTATCTTTATGGAATCTGTACGTCCCAGTGATTAACCTCGTTTTTCTTATCAGAAAACTGCTTCTGTTTATTTATTTATTTTATTCTATTTACTGCTGAGAAAGACTTATGTAAGTATTCAGTGTGCTGTGGAAACACAGGGAATCAGAAGAAAAGGAAAAAGAAAGGAGGATGGGAGAAAAACCAAGAAAGAAAAGCAGAAGAAACAGAGAAGGTGGGAGAGAAACGCTCAGGGAACAGGGGATAAAATGCATCAGCAAGAAAGAGTGATTAGGATGGACAGATGAAAGGACGGGAACACACTGTTTACAGTATGTGAGAAGTATTGTGATGTTCAGAGAATCTTCAAACACACAAACATACACAAACACACACACACACACACACACATACATACACACACATACAACCACACAAACACACACAAACACACACATACACACACATACAACCACACAAACACATACACACACATACACAAACACACACATACACAAATACACAAACACACACACATACACAAACACACACAAACACATACACACATACACAAACACACACACAAACACACACATACATACACACATACAGTACACACATACACAAACATATACACACAAACACAAACACACACATACACACACATATACACACACACAAACACAAACACACACATACACACACACAAACATATACACACACAAACACAAATACACACATACACAAACATATACACACACACAAACACACACATACACAAACATACACACACATAAACACACACACAAACACACACAAACACACACACACAAACACACACATACACAAACACACACACAG
Source organism: Tachysurus fulvidraco (assembly GCF_022655615.1). NCBI lineage: Eukaryota > Metazoa > Chordata > Actinopteri > Siluriformes > Bagridae > Tachysurus > Tachysurus fulvidraco. The sequence continues at coordinate 2,216,582 of NC_062523.1, read as the reverse complement.
TTCAAAAGGGCTTGTGCAGTTCACACCTTGCCTCCTACATCCTCATATTCCTCTCACTGATGCCCGAGAGTCTTTAACCTTTTTCTCCTCCTCCTCCTCCTCACAATGTTATTTTTTTAATCTTACACTTTAGTCTCTTTCCGCTCCGCACTCTCCCCTTTATTATTTTCCCTCCCTCTTTCTGTTTTACCTCTCTCGCTTCTTTCCACATCACCCACTCCGCACTCCTCCTCAAGTCACGACACGGAATGTTAACAGTTGCTCTAATGCTACCTCTGAGCAAAACATCACCAAAACAAAATGCCACACTGACGCACGGCTTTATAGCAACAAGAGACACAGAAAAAGTCAGTCATTGATGTAGGTGATGTATCAGAAAGAAAGAAAGAAAGAAAGAAAGAAAGAAAGAAACATGTTGGCTCTCTGGCCAATTTATTAGGAACATTTGTACACTTGTTTGTTTATGCAGTTGATCGAATGTCAGCACCAATGTTCCTAATAAAGTGGACATGAGTGTGTAGTCATAGTAGTATAGTGTATAACCAGTAGATTCACACTTTATCATGAAGGTGCTAAAAATCCACTATTTACTGTTGTTTCTACTCGAATCGAGCGACAGGCCCGGAAATTTCCTACATATTTTTAAGCATCGGTGTATTTTTTTCCAACTCCAGCTCCTGGCATTAGTACTCGCATCTGAGAGTTGCCATGGCACCCAATCCCTCGCAGTCAGCTCAGCCTTTTGTTCCACATCCCTGCAATCACTTGCTTTTTAGCCTGATTTATGTTAAGTAAGAACACTGTATCTCCTGCTCCAGATAGAGAAGAGCAATAGTGTTCTCTTCTATGTTTTAACAGAGGTGTAAAACGAAAGAAAGAAAGAAAGAAAGAAAGAAAGAAAGAAAGAAAGAAAGAAAGAAAGAAAGTCAAAACAAAACAAAGATTTCTCACTAAACATATACAGAAATGAAGAAAAATGCAGCTTGGATAGAGGCAGAAAAGATCGTTGGTGCTTCTGGAGAATGCGTATCGCTAATACAGTTAGCATGTTTGCTATTCTGCTAAGCTTTCATACTTATTAGTAGATTTGTGAATTAGGTAGATTAAGTTTTCTAATCAGAAGAAAGCTGCATAGAACAAGCCCACAAGCGACAACGGTAACAGTTGCTACGTCCGCGCAGCAGACAAAGGACATTTTTTGTTAATAAAGAAAAAACATTAGGCACCCTAAAAGAACCTGGAGGGCCTCTGTAGAAAAACCCTTAGAGTTGTTGGACCCTTGAGGTACCCCAACCCACCCACTAAACCCTTAAACAACCCTTTTCTTCCGGTTCCTACCTGCAGTTACTTCATGGCCCGAGGGCAGGTCACCGTTAAAGCCGTTCTCTTTGGCATAGGAGGCAGCGGCGGCGGCGTGCGCAGCACCAGGCTGGCACGTCCTGTAGGAGAAACCATTCTCTCCCACAGGACTGGAGGAGTCCTGGGTCCCTGGCAATGCCCACTGCGAGGCGCTGTCCTCAGGCTGCCGACCGTCTGCCATCAGAACCGGGGGACGGGAGGAGATTTCACCTTACTGCTGATGGAGAAAAAAACTGCTTAGCTGACACATGACACAAGTACGTTTGGGAACATGTAGAACTCGAAGAGGACACAGAAAGAGGACACACAGAGGACACACACTGAAAGTGGAGTGAAACGAAGCTCTGATTGAGCAGAGAGCGGAGGAGTTGCTGAGATGATTTAGATTATGGTGTGCTAACAGAAACAATGATCAAGATCGGTGCTAAAGGAGAGATTAGAGAGAGTAAGGCACTCGTGCTAGAGACAGAACAATCCCGGTGCTTCATATTCATCTCTTAGCAACCGTTCAGCGTCTCACTTTGTTTCTAAAAATGCTAATTACTATCTCACATTGTCTCTAAAGAACTCTAATAGCCAAAATTACATTGCTAGCTAATCTGTAACTTAGCACAGGAAAAAGGGCCATTAGCTTGTTAATGACATTCCTTTTATAAGTCCATTACAACCAGAATATATTAAACAAAAGGGTCAGCCACTGATAACACACACTCACACACACACACACACACACACACACACACGCACACACACATACACTAATACATAAACACACACACACACACACACACACACACACACACACACACACGCACACACACACACGCACACACACATACACTAATACATAAACACACACACGCCCACACACATACGCACACGCACACACACATACACTAATACATAAACACACACACACACACACACACACACACACACACACTCACACACACACACACACACACACACACACACACACACACACACACACACACACACACACACACACACACACACACACACACACACGCACACACACACACTCACACTCACACACACGCAAACAAAAAATTAGGAAATCCTTTATGTGAAGTATGGTACATCTACGGCAGTCAACAAGCTAGCAAGTTTCAAGTAAGTTTCAATAGAGAGAGAGAGAGAGAGAGAGAGAGAGAGAGAGAGAGAGAGAGAGAGAGAGAGAGAGACAGACAGACAGAGACAGAGACAGAGAGACAGAGAGAGACAGAAGACAGAGAGAAAGAGAGAGAGTGAGAGAGACAGAGAGACAGAGAGAGAGTGAGAGAGACAGAGACAGAGAGAGAGAGAGAGAGAGAGAGAGAGAGAGAGAGAGAATGACACAGAGAAAAAGAGAGAGACAGAGAGTGAGTGAGAGACAGAGACAGAGAGAGAGAGAGAGAGAGAGAGAGAGAGAGAGAGAGAATGACACAGAGAAAGAGAGAGAGAGAGACAGAGAGAGAGACAGAGAAAGACAGAGAGAGAGAGAGAGACAGAGAGAGAGACAGAGAGAGAGAGAATGACACAGAGAAAGAGAGAGAGAGACAGAGAATGACAGAGAGGGAGAGAGAGAGAGAGAGAGAGAGAGAGAGAGAGAGAGAAAGAGGAAAGCTCATCACATGACTTATCTGACATCTGGGATTATTAGCATGATTTGACAGATTTGGTGAATCAGCTCTTCCTCTAATGTGCCCCAGTTTATTAAGAGAATTCCCACCAAGTCCTTTCACACTGATTACAGCATCGTAGGAATACAAAAGGTGAGAAATGGCTGAGCTTAGCGCTTCTCTAAGCCATGCTAAAGAAGACTAAAGGAGAAGCGAACAGAGGAGCGTCGAGTTTCGGCTCCTCTGCATCAGATTAGAAGCCACAGCGCTCGGCTCGAATCCCGATCGTAAAGATCAGACGTTCTCCCCTGCTTTCCCACGTCTCATCAGCGCACTTCAAGACAATCGTTTGAACCTGTAAGACCGTCAGCGGTAGTTTATCGCTTCCTCCGTTCCTCTGCCTGAATGATATAAAGCCCAAGAGGAGACTTTACGTTCAGGAACCGAATGTTTCATCCATTTTATTTTATTGCAAATTTTGGCTTTTTCCATCCACTACGGTACAATTACACGTCCATCAGCTTTAGATCATGACTCGGTGAACCTTCAAGTTACTTTACAACACTCGCAAACTTTCCGTGTAATCATGCTCCAGAATTATTGCCACCCCTCAAGAAAAATTAATAAAATAATTCCCGCCAAATTATTTAATTCATTTATCTTCAGTAACGCTTCATCCTGGTCGTAGTCGCAGTGGAATCGGACACCAGGACACGCCTCCAAAACTAAGTGCTGTTTAGATTTAACTAATCCACCCATCTGTACGCTTTCGAATAGAAGAAGGAAAGCAGAAGATCGCGAAGAAAATCCGGTGCATTCACACAATTGCACTTCACCAATATACGTATATAACATCCTTTGTTCTAATTTCTACACATCACCAAAGTGTAATCTAATCACTGCACTCTATAACACCTTCTCTATTTCTCATAGATTTCTTTTTCTATTGCAACCTTTAGCCAAATTTTCCCTATATGTTATATATGAACCTGCTATAACACGTTATGAGCACTATTATAACGTTATAAACACTAATATAACACAATATAACACTAATATATCACTCACTCACTCACTCACTCACTCACTCACTCACTCAGTCACTCACTCACTCATGCAGTCACTCACTCATACACTTACTGTTGTATATAAACACTAATTTAACACATGAACACTATTATAACATGTTATAAACACTATTATAACACATTATGAACACTAATATAACATTATAAAGACTGTTGTATATAAACACAAATATAACACATTATGAACACTAATATAACATGTTATGAACACTAATATGACACGTCATGAACACTATTATAACAGGTTATGAAGACTGTTTTATATAAACCCAATATAAAATGTTATGAACACTAATATCACACATGTACATTTTATAAACAAAATATAACCTTATGGACACTGACATAACGCTATAAACACTGTTTTATATGAACCCAGCATAACATTTTATGAACACTACTTACTGCATAAGGTGTCACAGTAAAAATTCTCATGTGTACTTTTATCAAAAGACTGCTATAACTTGAAGTACATGTTCATAACTAAACATAAACAAATAGATTAAATATACGTTATAATTATGAACATGTTTCTATAATGTTCATAATTATAACGTCCATTTAATCTGTCTATTTCTTACCAAATTCTTAAATTAACCTGCATCATTTATGATTTTTTTTTTAGTCAACTGCATCAGGATAAAAAAAAAAAATTGACTTTCAACAGTTATTAACAGACATAGAGAAATGTTACAAATAACAATAGCCTTATGAACGCTATTTACTATTTACTTCCTAATGCATAATATATCATTCATTCATTCATTTTCTACCGCTTTATCCGAACTTCTCGGGTCACGGGGAGCCTGTGCCTATCTCAGGCGTCATCGGGCATCGAGGCAGGATACACCCTGGACGGAGTGCCAACCCATCACAGGGCACACACACACTCTCATTCACACACACACACACACTACGGACAATTTTCCAGAGATGCCAATCAACCTACCATGCATGTCTTTGGACCGGGGGAGGAAACCGGAGTATCCGGAGGAAACCCCCGAGGCACGGGGAGAACATGCAAACTCCACACACACAAGGCGGAGGCGGGAATCGAACCCCCAACCCTGGAGGTGTGAGGCGAACGTGCTAACCACTAAGCCGTCGTGCCCCCTATAATATATCAAGAGTGCTATAATTTGTAGTGAATCTTTATAAGTAATTATCAACGTTTGCTGAATGTGTTTATTTATTACATTATTTTACAAATATTTAACAAATTCTTGATGAAACCTGCAGCTTTTATGACATTTTGGGATTCGAATTCACAACCTTCCTATCAGTAGTCCAACACCTTAACCAGTGAGCTATCACATCCCACAATTAGTCCACATTGTGTGATTTACGCTATAGTGCGCAGGGCAAGTGAATAGTGTACAGTAAGTAATTTGGGACACATTTATCATTTACATCTGATACAGAATTAGCTTCTACAGTCCACATTTTCTGTTCGTGATGTTGTCAGGTTTAAAGGCTCAAACATTTATATGATGAGGTCACACAGTCATACACAGAATAAATATATTTAAATCTATTCTATAACTGTTACAGTAAACCTTGTGTGGTCTCTGGCCTTGGCATGTGTCCTTCCTTTCCCCTGAGACACTCTGTACTTTCTCATCTTCTGTGAGCTGGGAGACATTTTGCAGTTTGCTCTGTGTTACATCACCAGAGAGCTTTCCTTTCATCTTAAACCTTCCACTGTAAACAAGAAAGGACAGATCTATCTCACCTGTTCCTATTTATCTCTGCAGGAAGCATCAACCTTTCCTTCCTCCCACCTACTCACTCACTCACTCACTCACTCACTCACTCACTCACTCACTCACTCACTCACTCACTCACTCATACACTCACTCACTCACTCACTCACTCACTCACTCATACACTCACTCACTCACTCACTCACTCACTCACTCACTCACACACTCACTCACTCACTCACTCACTCACTCACTCACTCACTCACTCACTCACTCATACACTCACTCACTCACTCACTCACTCATATACTCACTCATTCACTCACACATTTACTTATTCTCTTATTGACTCATACACTCACTCACTCACTCACTCACTCACTCACTCACTCACTCACTGATTCACTCATACACTTACTCACTCAGTCACTCATACACTTACTCACTCACTCATACACTCACTCATACACTTACTCACTCACTTATACACTCACTCAGTCACTCAGTCACTCATACACTCACTCACTCACTCACTCACTCATACACTCACTCACTCATTCACTTATTCACTCATACACTTATTCACTCATACACTCACTCACTCATACACTCACTCACTCATACACTCATTCGTACACGGTCACTCATTCACTCACTTACTCACTCACTCACTCACTCACTCACTCACTCACTCATTCACTCACACATTTACTTATTCTCTTATTGACTCATACACTCACTCACTCACTCACTCATTCACTTATTGACTCATACACTCACTCACTCATTCACTCACTCACTCACTCACTCATACACGCTCAGCCATACACTCACTCACTCACTCACTCACTCACTCACTCACTCACTCACTCACTCACTCACTCATACTCCCACTCATACACACACTCACTCACTCACTGACTCACTCACTTATTCACTCATACACACACTCACTCACTCACTGACTCACTCACTGATTCACTCATACACACACTCACTCACTCACTGACTCACTCACGAACACACTCACTCACTCACTCACTCACTCACTCACTCACAAACACACTCACTCACACACACACACACACACACACACACACACACACACACACACACACACACACACACACACACACACACACACACACACACACACACACACACACACACACACACACACACACACTCTTTTTGCTGACATCTTTTTGCTGATATCATGCCTTATTATCACAATAATGCTGTATAACAAATCAGCATGCAACGATCTGGTTGTCAATCACACAAAACACACCATACTTTACACCATAAAACAAAATGTCACCTGCCATTTTGGAAGTCAAGCCAAAGACATGGAGAGGAAGGATGCCATGGCAACCGCAGGAAGTAAATTCTCTTTAATTACATGCACCGACAGATTTATTACATTTGATATGAAAATGTATTCATGATTTATTTACTATTCAAAAATGTGGCATTCTGGGAAATCTAGAAAGTATTACATCCTATAAGATTTTCTGAGTTTGTTTAAATTTACATATTAGGAGATGAATTAATGTAAATCTTAATAGATCGATTTCAAATAGGACAAAAGTAATGGCACCCTCTAAAGAAGTTAAACTACTGTCACATATCCGGTGATTTTATCGCCGCAAAGTCTCCAGTCGGTCTACGATAATATTGCCAGCAGGCCTTCGTTCTACTGGTTGCCATAGTAACAACATTCATCAGCGGTGCAACTAGCAGTTTCCTGCCATGTGAAAGCGAAACGTTCTGGAAGTTTGTCCATGTCCTTTTGTAATCAAAGTTATCGTTTAAAAAATAAAATTAAAAAGAAAAACTGATGATTCATTAAAAAAAGAAAAGAAAAGAAAAGAAAAATGTAAGCGGCTATTTTCCCTTTTTTCCCCTTTATACACCAGAAAAAAATAACGCCAGAAAACCAAAGCCAGAAACGGGTTATAATTTAATTAGCAAAAAAAAAGTTGTTGTCAGAGCGAGGTGTAGCGCCACCTGGAGTAAGGGAGCACCTGTAGGATCTATTTGCTGTAGAAATAGGAAAAAGGCAAACAGACAATTCCAAAACAGCAGGCAAGGCAGGCATTATGTAGCATAAAGTAACGACTCTTCGCATTAGAGCGAAGGTGTGGCGTGCTTATAAAGCAGAAATTCCGGCAGTGAACACCGGAATCCACAAGTCTAAGAATATGGGGGGTTATAAACATATAAAAATCGTTATAAACACCCGCCATCCGCACGGGCAAACAGCCAGATATATATAACCTTGGTGTCAGGGCCCTGCTCAGACATTCTGCTCAGACATTCTCGGTCAGATCATCAGACGGTGTTCCGGCAGCATGTACTGTGTCATGTATTGTATACTTATGTTTAGTTCTCACGTGTCTGTTTCCCCACCTGTACTCACATGTCCCTAATTGGCTGTTAATTACCATGCCTATTTTTCCCTCCGTGTTGCATGTGGCTTCACTGAGTCCTAGACGTTTGGTTTGTCTGTGATGTGTACGGTTTGTGTGTGATGTCACCTAGTTGTTACACGTAGGAGTGTTTTTTTTTTTTAGTTCTTGCTGTGCCTTGTATCTAGTATTCCGTGTTTTTTCCCCTGTCAAAGCTGCATGTTATTTTTTTGTTATCCCGTGTTTGGGGTCTGGTTTTTATCCACTCTGTGGGAACCGCCATTTCTGACCCTTGCTTTTATAAAGAGCGGCTTAAACTTAAGTCAGCCGCGGTAAGCTACCGGAGCTAACGTTTGTCGATTAGTAATAAAAGGTGCAGCTGTTTGTCCGTTTCTATGTTGTTGAACTTTTATATATATATATATATATATATATATATATATATATATATATATATATATATATATATATATATTTTTTTTAATGGGTGCCTGACATTATACTCACATAATTAATTGTCTATTTTATTATTTACTTTTTTCTTTATAGATTTTAAAATAAAAATAAAGTAAACGGTCTTTACTTCATTTGCATATTTGCATACAGGTCAACTTTTCTCTATTTTGCCCACATCTAGTCATCAGCGGTTGATATCGCTTATGTCCCTGGACGTTGGCAGCTCTCACTGAAAATGATTCTCCTGCTGCTTTGTCATTGCGAGTCACTGCATGTGTGAACATAGCATGTGTGTGTGTGTGTTTGTGGTATCTAATGGGATGAAATACCTGAACAGTATTGTGGAGATTATATATATATATATACTTTCAACCGTTTAGTCGCCGGTTGACATTTTCAGCTCTGTGTGCTTTACCTTTTATGGATTTTTTGTCTGAACCTGTAGGTACGTACTCTTCAGCTTAGTTTGCCCTACAAGAACATTTACACACCAATAAATTTAAATGAGTTTCAAACCAAGCATGCAATCTAAACTGAAAAAACGTCCATAGAAAAAAACCCTACTAACAGAAATATGTGCCAATAATGCAGGTGCAAAAACACTACAGTTGAGTAGATAAGAGGATAGAGTTCATTAATAAGACAGAAATCTGGATTCGGTAGGAAGTTTTTGAGTTTTAGAAGTGACTAACACACGAGCGTGTCTGTAGCTTGGAGACAAACATGATGGATGATCTAAAGCAAGCAATAAAGTTCATGCTAATTAGCAGGGATTTACTCGTGTCTAGCCGTGATGTCTGTGAGGTTAAAAACTACAGCTCAGCAATAATATATATGATTTTCATTCATTCATTCATTCATTCATTTTCTACCGCTTTATCCGAACTTCTCGGGTCACGGTATATGATTTTCAACAAACTCTAAATGTATTGGATCAGCCAGGAATATTGGATGCTTACGATCTACATTTCCTTCATTCATTTTAAACCGAAGCTACGACGTCGATGTCCAACTGTCTAACGTTTCGGTCGTTTGCTGTTTTGCACAATTCCTTACATTATCTCAGGGACCTGCTGCTATGAAGCTGTGTTCTTTATAGTATTACTGCACACATATTGTTGAACATACAGTACTTACACTGTGCTGTTTCTGTTTATTGTCTTATTTGAACTGTCTTTTTGTACAGAATTTTTTGTCTGCACTGTATTTTGTCCTGCACTGTCATGTCTGTCTTGGTTGTCTTGTCCTGCACTGTGTACACCAGGTTTCACAGTTACACTTTATGTATCTAGGACTAACTTACTAAGGCCTTAGCCCTGTCTGTCAGGACTCAGCCCGGACTTTGGCCATGTGCATCTGTTGATGTTTTGTGTCACGTGCCCGTTTCTGCACACCTGTTCCTCATGTGTCTAATTGTGATTAGTATTTAGTCGAACCCTCTGTTGTCTTGTCTGGCGTTGTCATGATGTTGTCCTTTGTCATGTCTTGGTCTTTGTGTTATGTAAACACATACGTAAAAGCGAAGTGGTAGCTCAGTGGTTAAGGTGTTGGGCTACTAATCGGAAGGTAATGGGTTTGAAACCCAGGTCCACCATGCCGCCACTGCTGGGCCCCTGAGCAAGGCCCTTAATGCTCAGTTGTAAGTCACTCTGGATAAGGGTGTCTGCTCAATGCCGTAAATGTAACACCACGATCCTGGAGAAACATTGTCTCAGGTCACTGTGTACTGTAACAGCTATATATAGTTGAAATGACAATAAAAGCTTCTTGACTTGATTTACAGTGGGGTCAGAAAATGCATACGTCTGTTTCGGCATTCAATTAGTAAGTTGAGTCAAACGTAGAAATTAATTAGAATCCCGTAGTCTTTTGTATCCGAACTTCCTTTATTATTTTTTTTTTAATGACACTATGTGAGTTTGTGCAAAACCTGATGATCCATGTTGGATAAAATCCATTGCAGGATTGCTTTAAAATGTGCTTCAGTGGAATGAATAAGGCTGACCTTTTGAGGACATCTGACTTTTTATATATAGAATTTATAATATTTGTTATTGTGTTTATATAAATGATCTAAAAACTAAGAAGTATTGGCTGTTAATGTTTACGACTGTAGGCAGCTCTAACAAAAAGTAGAACACATCACAGCACGGTGTAATTAACAGCCACACGCGGACTACGTGTTATTTCTTTAGACGGCCGAAATGTACAGTATATTTAAACCCTGAAATTTTCACCACATGCAGAAAAATGAGCAGGATTTTAGTTTCAACAATAAAAATGATTGAAGATTGTTCACACAAGGGCTCCTAGACAATGTGCTGTACTTCTACTATACAAGTAGTTTAACATGACTTTAAAATGTTCCTGTGATGTGCTGAGAAGAATGTGGTACTCTAATATAACACAAAATGGTGTAATGAGCTCAGAGCAGTGATCTCCAAACTGAAAAACTTCTGTGCATGTTATTGTTCTTCTGGGTTCTGATCATGATCTGCTATATGCTTTCTAAAAAAAAACAAAAAGTCTAAAAAAGCAGAAATAAAAAAAAAATATCTGTAACTGATGAGGATCTGAGGAAAATGCTTTTATTCCAGACAGAAGCATGTGGCATGTGTTTAGAGCATATGGGATAACTTGGCTTTAATGAAGCAGCTACTTTTTTCAGTATTGGAACATAATTCATTTGCGTTTGACATAAAATAAATCAATATCCTGATATTTACATATAGATCTGTTAAACAATGTAGAACATGGCACATTTGATGACAGACCACCCAAGGTGTAGGTGAGCAAAATTACTGGAACAGACAGACTTAAAGTCATCACCAATAACATGTATATGTTCATCACCCCTGTATATGGAGATTGGAGATGTTACTGACTGTTGGACTTGGGTCCCCTCTTTACGAGTACTGACAGATCTATAGACCACACCTCTTTACTGGGACTAACAGATCTACAGACCACACCTCTTTACGAGTACTGACAGATCTATAGACCACACCTCTTTACTGGGACTGACAGATCTATAGACCACACCTCTTTACTGGGACTGACAGATCTACAGACCACACCTCTTTACGAGTACTGACAGATCTATAGACCACACCTCTTTACTGGGACTGACAGATCTACAGACCACACCTCTTTACTGGGACTGACAGATCTACACGTCTTTACTGGGACTGACAGATCTATAGACCACACCTCTTTACTGGGACTGACAGATCTATAGACCACACCTCTTTACTGGGACTGACAGATCTACAGACCACACCTCTTTACGAGTACTGACAGATCTATAGACCACACCTCTTTACTGGGACTGACAGATCTACAGACCACACCTCTTTACGAGTACTGACAGATCTATAGACCACACCTCTTTACTGGGACTGACAGATCTACAGACCACACCTCTTTACGAGTACTGACAGATCTATAGAAAACACCTCTTTACTGGGACTGACAGATCTATAGACCACACCTCTTTACTGGGACTGACAGATCTACAGACCACACCTCTTTACGAGTACTGACAGATCTATAGACCACACCTCTTTACTGGGACTGACAGATCTACAGACCACACCTCTTTACTGGGACTGACAGATCTACAGACCACACCTCTTTACTGGGACTGACAGATCTACACGTCTTTACTGGGACTGACAGATCTATAGACCACACCTCTTTACTGGGA
>NC_062523.1:2181737-2199237 GCF_022655615.1 Tachysurus fulvidraco | reverse complement strand
CATGTCTAAATTGTCATGGGATCCACAGGGTGTCCACTGCCCCTTTTCCCCCTGATAAAGTCTTCAAATGTTCAACGATGGAGACCTGAGTGCAAAAAATATAGCAGTTTGGTAGTGAAAGTAAGAATAGAAAGAGAGAGAGAGAAAAAAGAAAGAAAGAGAGAGAGAGAGAGAGAGAGAGAGAAACAAAGAAAGAAAGAAAGAAAGAAAGAAAGAAAGAAAGAAAGAAAGAAAGAGAGGGATTAACAGTGTGGTAGTGATAGACAGCAAGAAGAAAGAGAGAGAGAGAGAGAGAGAGAGAGAGAGAGAGAGAAAGAAAGAAAGAAAGAAAAAAAGAAAGGAAGAAAGAAAGAAAGAAAGAAAGAAAGAAAGAAAGAAAGAGAAGGATTAACAGTGTGGTAGTGATAGACAGCAAGAAGATAGAGAGAGAGAGAGAGAGAGAGAGAGAGAGAGAGATATATATAAATAATAGAAAGAAATAAATAAAAGAAATAAATAAAGCAGGAAAGAAAGAAAGAAAGAATAAAGAAATGAAGCTGAGAGGGATAACAGAGAGGAAAAATCTAGCAAGCTGAGCGAAAGCAAGAGAGAGAGAGAGAGAGAGAGAGAGAGAGAGAGAGAGAGAGAGAGAGAGAGAGAGAGAGAAGAACAGCATTTATTATGTTTGAGTTTTTATTCCGGCATCACGCTCATTCCCACGCAGACAACCCACACACAGCTTTTAATGTTTCTAGAGACCGACTCTCTCTCTCTCTCTCTCTCTCTCTCTCTCTCTCTCTCTCTCTCTCTCTCTCTCTCTCTCTCTCTCTCTCTCTCTCTCACACACACACACACACACAGTGAATTGATTTCAACCTCAAAATAATGTTGGATCTCTTAGCAGGACATTTTTTCCTTGTTTTAAATCATCTTATCAAATATTTAACGATATTCAGCGGCGATGTGGTGTGATGCCTCTACAGAGTCGATTATTTATCCTATTTCTATTATTTGCATTGGATGTTTTGCCCTGAATTTATCTACAGAAAATGTACAATCATTTGTTTAAGACAGAAAAGATTTCAGACCCCCATCTGCTCAAAACATGTGACTCCATGTAGAAATCGAATGCTACGTACACTTTACTGAACACCGCAAAGTGTTTGTGTTCATGAGACAGAAAAAACTCACTAACACTGACTTCATTCATTCGTTCATTCATCTTCTACCGTTTATCCGAACTTCTCGGGTCACGGGGAGCCTGTGCCTATCTCAGGCGTCATCGGGCATCGAGGCAGGATACACCCTGGACAGAGTGCCAACCCATCGCAGGGCACACACACACTCTCATTCACTCACACACACTCACACACTATGGACAATTTTCCAGAGATGCCAATCAACCTACCATGCATGTCTTTGGACCGGGGGAGGAAACCGGAGTACCCGGAGGAAACCCCCGAGGCACGGGGAGAACATGCAAACTCCACACACACAAGGCGGAGGCGGGAATCGAACCCCTGACCCTGGAGGTGTGAGGCGAACGTGCTAACCGCTAAGCCACCGTGCCCCCCCCCAACACTGACTTCATTTTTTTAAATAGAAATATATAATACACTTTCATTTAATCCACATACTGTATCTGTGTGAAGTGAAAGCTGCAAAGGTTTTGGATTCCTCATGGTTATGACATCACTACTACAAACCAATTTGCATATATGCAAATCTGCAGCAACACAATGGAAATTAAAAGAAAAACATGACCGAATTTTATTTAGGACTCCACATGGAAAAATCTACACAGACGATGTAAGTGCACTTCAGTGGGGCAAATAAAAAAGATCAAATTCTGGAAGGATGAGAAGGGTAAAATACTAGTCCTCTAAAGCTCAGAGCAATATGTGGTCTAATCTGATAACTGATGATTAGACTCCGAGTGGAGGAGTTTTACCTGTCCAGATAGTGACGGCCTCGAGGTGACGATGCTCGGTGCAGCTCGGTGGGTTTGTGCGTGTGAGTGTGCGTGAGTGTGTGTGAGTGTGTGTGAGTGTGTTTGGAAGCCTGTTTCTGCCTTCAGAGTCACTTGGAGCACCGAGATGATGGGGAGAAGAGCGAAGTTATGGAAAAGCTCCACTTCACACCTGGAGCCAGGAGAGAGAGAGAGGGAGAGAGGAGGGGGGGGGAGAGATGGAGAGAGAGAGAGAGAGAGAGAGAGAGAGAGAGAGAGAGAGAGAGAGAGAGAGAGAGAGAAGACAGGGTCAATATTTTCACATATTAGAAATTGTAATAGGTAGTGTAATGCTGCTGAGTGTGTGTGTGTGTGTGTGTGTGTGTGTGTGTGTGTGTGTGTGTGTGTGTGTGTGTGTGTGTAAAAAGAACATAAAGGAATACACATCTGCTTCAGCCACAAGATATACACACAAAAAAATACAGGCTAAATTTCTCTCGCTCTTCATAAACACACACACACACACACGCACACACACACACACACACACACACACACACACACACACACACACACACACACACACACACACATCTTCAAAAAAGCAAAAAAAGGTAATATAATTTTTTTAATCTTTGCTGCCACGTAACATGACTGTGTGTCACTACAGCAAATGATACACAACACCCGAAAGCTTTGTTCTACTAATGCATCAGTGAGATGTTCTTCTGATCATCACAGTTCTATGTGGCTCTTTTCCAAACTGTTGCCACAAAGATGGAAGCACGCAGTTGAATATGTTGTAAATGTCTTTGTATGCTGAAGTATTACAAATTCTCTTCACTGGAACTAAGAGGCTGGAGAGAACTGAAGGAGCAGGAAGTTGGCCACATATTCACAGGTTGGAGTTTCCCGAGTCAATAACTCCTGAGCTAAACGCTGTTACTACACAAATAACACCTCTTTTCTATCGTAGTAATGTAGAGAGGCAGCTACAACCGCGTTTTGTGTAGTAACAGCGTTTAGCTCAGGAGTTATCGACTCGGGAAACTCCGACCTGTGAATATGTGGCCGACTTTACTTAAGACGCCGAGGCGCTTTTTTCCTTCTCGATAGGTGAGTAACGTTGGTTTTGCTTTGTTACACAGAACTAATATATGCCTTTGTCCTTTACATCATTATGCTTGTGTGGCATTTTTGCTTGTTTGTTTATCTACAATCATATTGTTCTTCCCTTCAGCTATGATAAAGACACGTTTCTTTCTGTCAGTCGCCTGGGTTACGTATGTATATGTGGGCGGAGCTATCGATACAGGGGTGGGACCCGTTTGGGTTAGGGGCGTGTTTGTTTTGGTGATTTTTTATGTCAACATTGGCTTTCAAACATCGGAGACCTCACCTTTAATTGTAATAAACACATGAGCAGCAGTTTGATAAGAATCAGTTCACATGTATCAAAGGAAGCATATGTTACCCTTCACCCTCTCTGGCTTGTAGCCATAATGTGATGGGAGAGCTGGCTGGTGGGAGAGAAGTGGTAGGTACCAGCCCTGGATAAGCAATGGCACATTGTGGGTTTTGTACACTTCTCATGGTTACACTAGAAGTATCAGGCAAGAGCGACATGACCAAACCAAACAACTAGCTACATCTCCTCACAGGCCAGATTGAGGAGATCAAAGATACAGCGGCAGCTTTGCAGTGTTGGGATTTGAACTCATAACATTCTTCTCAGCAGCCCAAAGATCGATTCCCTGAGACATCACCACCAACTGCAGAACATTTGCCAATCCCACATTGGATGTACAAAGTTTCCTATAGGAACTCCACCAGGAACCTTTTCTTAGATAATCCTTTAGAGAGAAAAATGCAAACATCCCTAAAGAGTGTGAGGCATAAGATTTAAAGTGAATCAGTGGGTACTCGTGGTGGAAAGACCCAAAGACCCAAAGTCTATCTAGACCAAAAGAATTGGCGCTGTTCAACAGTTTAATCATAGAGCAGCACTGTGAGCCTCATCAACTGTTCTACTTTGTACAAATATCTAATAAGAACCCAAAACAGTCACAGCGATCGTATTTGGGGATGTCGTGGCCTAATGGGGATGTCGTGGCCTAATGGGTAAGTCGTGGCCTAATGGGGATGTCGTGGCCTAATGGGGATGTCGTGGCCTAATGAGGAAGTCGTGGCCTAATGGGGATGTCGTGGCCTAATGGGGATGTCGTGGCCTAATGGGGATGTCGTGGCCTAATGGGGATGTCGTGGCCTAATGGGGAAGTCGTGGCCTAATGGGGATGTCGTGGCCTAATGAGGATGTCGTGGCCTAATGGGGAAGTCGTGGCCTAATGGGGAAGTCGTGGCCTAATGGGGATGTCGTGGCCTAATGGGGATGTCGTGGCCTAATGGGGATGTCGTGGTCTAATGGGGAAGTCGTGGCCTAATGGGGAAGTCGTGGCCTAATGGGGATGTCGTGGCCTAATGGGTAAGTCGTGGCCTAATGGGTAAGTCGTGGTCTAATGGGGAAGTCGTGGCCTAATGGGGAAGTCGTGGCCTAATGGGTAAGTCGTGGCCTAATGGGTAAGTCATGGCCTAATGGTTAGAGAATTTGACTCCTAACCCTAAGGTTGTGAGTTCGAGTCTTGGGCCGGCCACGACTGAGGTGCCCTTGAGCAAGGCACCGAACCCCCCCAACTGCTCCCCGGGCACCGCAGCATAAATGGCTGCCCACTGCCCCGGGTGTGTGTTCACGGTGTGTGTGTGTGTTCACTGCTGTGTGTGTGTGTGTGTGTGTGTACACTTTGGATGGGTTAAACGCAGAGAAGCCTAGTAATCTAGATGTTGTAAAATTCTGTATCAGACTCTTTTACTCAAGAGAATCGATTTGAGTGTCTGTATAACCTGATTCTGAATACGAGGAACTTTCCAGGTGTAAATATTGACAAAGCGCTTGTAATCAAGTCGCGTCGTCATCCTGAGATAGACGACGCCCATCAGACAGAATGGCATCATCAGCGAATAAAAAAATAGATCAGAAGAAGGCAAAAAAAAAAAAGTAGCGACTTGCAGCGATGCTTCGCTCTTAGCGGAGACGCAAAGACGGACCATAAATAAATGCTCCCTCCCGCACACACCATAACAAGACCACCGTTTTCTTTTACTTTGTCGCCCATCACCATAGTGCACTACCGATCCTAAACCTTTAACATTAACTAATCAAATCTAATGTGGCATAAAAACACTTCTACGACACTTCGGATGCTTTCTAATTTCATCATTTAATACAAAAGTCAAAATTTATTAGCGAAAGTATTAAACTAAGTAAAGTACCCTTATGTATCGGTGCATCTGCTGTGACTCTCCGAGGGCAGTTAAAGCTAGAAAGGTAATTAAAGTCGAGACAAATGGAGGTCAAAGAAAAGTCAGGAGCCAAGACTGACCTCAGAGTGTGCAAGCTACAAATCACACAGCCACGCACCGAGCCGTGGAGCGGCGTCCTGTAGCGTTTAAATCGATGGCCACTTTAATGCGGAGCCCTGAAACGTCTACTGTGTGTAATTCCTACCTGCTGTTTCTAACTACTGAAACTCTCTATAGTATTAATCTTACTATGTGGGTGCCAACACTTTTATACAGAAATCAGTGTAAAATATAGAACAGAAAAGCAGCCATGTGGAATCCGTTCAAAAAACCCGTCATAGAGTTAACATCATGAAGCCATTACAACCGCTAGAGCTGGTATTATTATTACTTATTATCAGATAAGTAGTTTGTATTTAATACATACATAACGGTTATAATGACGATGATATCATCGTCATTATAACCGTTACGTACGTATTTAAGACATAAAGTAGCCTAGCCGAGCTCAGCTCTTCTGGCTTCCAGCCCAAACGTACCGTCTGCTCGCTCGGGTCGAGACAGGAGCACTTTTACTGGGGCTAAAAGGGAACCGAATTTTACCCCCAACAAGTGAAGTAGAGTGAATCATGAGGAGGAAGATGAGCAGTTAGTTTAGCCTCAGAGACCTGTTGGAGAGAAGATCAGAAGAAAGAAATGTTTTCATCTCTCTCTCTCTCTCTCTCTCTCTCTCTCTCTCTCTCTCTCTCTCTCTCTCTCTCTCTCTCTCTCTGCCTCAGGAAACATGAGCTGGAGAACACAGCATTTTTTCTCCACTCAAAACAAGCGCCTTCACACACATTCTGTTCTTCACTGTGACTCATCAACCACACAAAGCCTCTTCACTTACTCACACACACACACACACACACACACACACACACACACACACACACACACACACACACACACACACACACACACACACACCACACACACACACACACACACTTTTTACAGAGAATATATCCTTTCGTTCTCTGTTATGTATCTTTTGCGCAGAATCAAATATTTGAATCAGAATCAAACCTCAGAATTGATTAAGAATTGATTCTCTGAACAGATCCCATTACTTTCAGTTGCAATCAGATTTCGTTCAAAAATGTCAGTGTATAAACGCCACTATCAGTAACTGTATCTGTTTAGTGCTGGAAGTGGATGTGGCCTAAACATAAGGCATAAACAACTCCTGCTGCTTTGCATTCCAACACACAAAAAAACAACTGGATGCAGAAATGTCAGCAGTGTTGAGCATGGGGTGTGTATGGAGTGTGTATGGAGTGTGTATGGAGTGTGTATGGAGTGTGTATGGAGTGTTCATGGAGTGTGTATGGAGTGTGTATGGGGTGTATGGGATGTGTATGGAGTGTTCATGGAGTGTTCATGGAGTGTGTATGGAGTGTTCATGGAATGTGTATGGAATGTGTATGGAGTGTGTATGGAGTGTGTATGGAGTGAGCATGGAGTGTGTATGGAGTGTGTATGGAGTGTTCATGGAGTGTGTATGGAGTGTGTATGGAGTGTGTATGGAGTTTGTATGGAGTTTGTATGGAGTTTGTATGGAGTCTGTATGGAGTTTGTATGGAGTTTGTATGGAGTCTGTATGGAGTTTGTATAGAGTCTGTATGGAGTTTGTATGGAGTTTGTATGGAGTGTGTATGGAGTGTGTATGGAGTCTGTATGGGGTGTGTATGGGGTGTGTATGGAGTGTGTATGGAGTGTGTATGGGGTGGTCTCTCAGTCACTTTTGGTTGCACCTGCCTTTATATTTCTAACAAATGTAGTCAAAGTTCAATAAATTAAAAAAATAAATAAATAATAAATTAATTAAAGAATAAAATATAATTATAAAAATATAAATACTCACACCCACCCACAAGATACACTCACTCATCCACACACATACATGCACAACCCACCCACCGATACACACACACACACACACACACACACACACACACACACACAAAAGACTCACAAACCCACCTATTAACACATGCACACACACAGACACAAGACTCACACACACACACACACACACACACACACACACACACACACACACACACACACACACGTGCACAACCCACCCCACTGAGACACACATGCACACGTCTCACATCCATCAACCCAGACACACAAAAACTCACACCCACTCACTCTCTCTCTCTCTCACACACACACACACACACACACACACACACACACACACACACACACAAACACACCCACTCACAAACACACCCACCAACACACACATATACATTAACACACCCACTAACACATGCAAAACACACCCACCGACACACACACACAAACAAAACACACACACAGACACAGACCAACACGCACCGACACACACACACACACACACACACACACACACACACACACACACACACACACACACACACACACACACACACACACACACACAGTGCAGTAAGACATACTGCTAGAAGGTCCAGAAAAGCTCAGCCTGTGATCTCTGCAGCGGTCTCTTTTCTGTCCCTTCAGGATGTCATTATGGGATTCTGGAGGAACTCTGCAGCATCTAAATTAGCCTCAGCGGTCTGTGAGGTGCCCCGGTCTCTCTCTCTCTCTCTCTCTCTCTCTCTCTCTCTCTCTCTCTCTCTCTCTCTCTCTCTCTCTCTCACACACACACACACACACACACACACACACACACACACACAGCTGATAGACCACCGTGCTTAAACTGAAACAGCACGCTTACAGCAGGAACTCTGAAAGATGGTTGTTCACTCTTTTTCAACAGTGCTGAGTGTTACAGCTCAGTGAAACAGAGCTAGAGAGCGAGAGCGAGAGAGAGAGAGAGAGAGAGAGAGAGAGAGAGAGAGAGAGAGAGTGGGCTGCTGAGAATTACAGTCGTCATATCTGATCTGTGTTTGCGGGAGAATAAGCAGATGGTGTTAAGTATGCTCGTGCTGAACTGTGAGCCCATCATGCTACAGTGATGAGAGAGCAACCAAAATATAGACTAACACTCACAATGCTACCAAATACACCGTATGTGCCGGGCCACGATCTCTCTCTCTCTCTCTCTCTCTCTCTCTCTCTCTCTCTCTCTCTCTCTCTCCCTCCCTCTGTTTAACATTCTATATAACATACATGGATACATGCTATTATAGGAAATTAATGAATGATAGATGTGATGCTCGTCTCTGATGGCCGGTTTGACATGCTCATGGTCATCGACAGCCGATTAATGGCCGCTGTGATCAGTGTTTACCTATGATGAATTTCTGGCAGTGCCAGAAGATTTCAGACACCGACCTGCAGTGTGAAATCTACTATGACGAGCATCAAACCAAGAACCAGTAGCGCTGAACCGGATGACGCACTTTGTGCAACAACTTCAAACCACCTCAGGGAAGACCTTCCTAGCTTCTGGCACTCTTTCATCTCTTCCCGATCCTGAATCCTTTTCCTCACTACCCTTGGACTTTTCTCTCCTCTCTTTGATCAACCCTGGACTTTCTCTGCCTTCTGTCCAATAAACCCAAGAAGACTTCTTGTTCTGCTCCTTGGCTTTCAGATGTCTTGCACGACAATCAAAGAGAGCTAAGATCATCTGAAAGAAAGAAATCACAACATGATGCAGATCTTGACTCTTACCGTGCAACTTATGGCCAAGTTCTCTTCAGACGTGACTTCTGCCAAGACACCTTTGTAAGCTCTACAACATTATCCCTTCTCCACTCAACACCCCGGCTCCACCTGCCTCATCCTCCCTAACTGCAGAAGACTTTGCTTCTTTTTACAATGAGAAGATTGAGGAAATCTTAAGGACCTTCACTTCGGCCCCGACATCTCACAGTCTGGATTCCCCTTCGCTGTCGCATTTCTCAACTGTAGCAGCAGAAGAGATTTTACAACTCATCCGGTCTTGCAATCCTACCACCTGCCCACTGGATCCACACCCTCATTCCACAGGGACAGACCTTTTGGATGTCTCTGAAAAATTACATGCTGCTAGATCTGCCAAGCTGTCATCTGTCCTCATCCTTCTAAACCTTTCAGCAGCGTCTGATACGGTCAACCACAAGATTCTCTTGTCCACCCTCAGGAGTCTTGGGAATTGTGGATCAGCTTGGGAATGATTTGCTTCCTACCATGAAGGACGCTCATATCAGGTAACATGGAGGGGAGTGACATCTGCTCCACGCAGACTCTCCACTGGTGTCCCACAGGGCTCAGTACTTGGTCCTGTTTTCTCTTTTCTCCCTGTATACTCACTCTCTTGGTGAAGTTATTTACTCACACAGATTCTCTTACCACTGCTATGCTGATGATACACAACTTATCTTCTCTTTCCCACCCCACTCTTTCTCATTCTTTACCATCATCATCACATCATCATGGATGTCTGTTCATCAGTTGAAGCTCAATCCTAGCAAAACTGAACTGCTGATCATCAGGTGATTCATCCCCAGGTCATGATCTTGCAATGTCCCTGCATAACGACCTGATCTCCCCTTCAGTCACAGCTTGCAACTTTGAAGTAATCATGGACACTCAACTGTCCTTTTCCTCTCATGTTGCTAATGTGACTCGCTCATGTCGGTTCCTTCTCTACAACATCAGAAGGATTCGGCCAGTTTTGTCCTCACAGGCTGCTCAGTCTGACTCGTAATCCTAAGGTCGTGGGTTCGAGTCTCGGGCCAGCCACGACTGAGGTGCCCTTGAGCAAGGCACAGAACCCCCCGACTGCTCCCCGGCCGTCGTTGAAGACCTACTTCTTTATGAAATTCCTGAACTAGAACTTTCTCCCCTGTTTGTTGTATGTGTGTATATAAAAAAAAACTTTGAACAGAGGTTTAGACTCATGGTATCTTACGTCTGTAACCTCTGGATAAGAGCCACGTACAAAATGCCATAAATAAAAGGGAAATATATAAGATGTCAAGACGAGTCAGGTGGACAGAACGGCAGGAGTAAAAACGAAAAGCACCACAGATTGTTTTGGTTTGCTGCAATTTAGCGAGAATGCTGGTCTGAACGTGTCACAGATAAAACCCAGTCTTCTTGTGTGCATCTGATTTTGATGCGTCTTGACCGTCGCAGTCTTACATGATGACACCTGAGATCCTACAGTGTGACATGGAGATCATGTTCATACAGTCTGACAAGCAGCAATCACCAATTGGGATTATAAATTTAAGTCTCACCATCCCAAAGATTATTTTCTATGATGTTCTATAACTGTATTTTTTATCCATTTATAGTTACACCACTGTTACCGAAAATGACCAATCAGACCGACGAATTCACCACCTGTTCGCCGTGTTGCACAAACCGCATACAGAGATCCTCTATCCGACCGAGTCACGCTGGCTCTAGAAGTCCAGCACACGCGGTCATCCGAGAACAACAAGAGGGTTACGGCAGCACTGCTCTGTCCTTGTGTGTCAGCATCTATCCGATCACAGAGAGATTAGGACTCAACATCAAACAGGCAGAACTGTCGCTCTGATCTACAGACCAGAGACACGCCTCAGTCCACGAATGTCTCTCTTTCCTAACAGCTTGATTCTCTCCTGCTTTCTCATTCATTGCAAGTGAATCGTTCTGTCCATCACCATTTTTTGTCTCGAATCATTTCACTCTTGTAAGAAATTACACACAAATGCACCCCCGGATTCCAGTCCGAGATACACGAGATCGGAAAGAGCTCGTTTATAAAAAGGCTTAAGAAACACAAGGTAATACGTTCCAGACTCTGAAAGAAGACGCTTGATTAAATCGTTAGTATGGGAGCGGCAGCAGGACATCAGGGACTGCCACCAACAAAGGGTCAATGTGACCATGATGGACATTTAAAGTCATTGTCTTTTCCTTTCCATCACATTTCATCTTTCCATTGTATTCATTTTCTTTCGCTTCTTTTCCATTTTTTAAATTTTCATATTTTTACCCCTTTCTTTAATCTCCTTTATATCGTTTTCTTTTCCTTTCAATTTAATCTTTTCCTCTTTCCTACCTGTTCATTTTATATTTTTATTCCTTTCCTTTTCCTTACTTCCGTTTGCATACTTTCCCTCGTACTTTTTTCCCTCCTTTTCTGGTCATTTTTATCTCTCTTTCCTTCCTGTTCATTTCCTTTCGTTTTTAACCTTTTCCTTTCCTCCCATTTCTTATTTTGTTTCCATTCCTTTCAATCACTTAAATTTTCTTTTCTTTTCTATTATATTCCTTTTTTTTTTAACTTACATTTCATTTCCTTCCACTTTCATTCCTTTCCTTCCCTCTGCACCACCCTCAACATTTTGGTCTGTTTTTCTTGAACGTTACTTTTTCACTTTTTCTTTTTTCTCTCCCTCTCTACATCCTAGCAATTTCTCTCTCAGATCTCTTTCTCTATCTGTCTCTCTCTCTCTCTCTCTTTCTCTCTCTCTCTATCTCTTTCTCTATCTGTCTCTCTCTCTGTCTCTTTCCCCCTCTCTCTCTCTCTGTCTCTCTATCTCTTTCTCTCTCTCTCTCTATCTCTTTCTATATATCTGTAAACACTTTCTATTGTATCTCTATATCGCTTTCGCTCTTATATGTATATATCTTCTCTTCTTCTCTGTCTTCTATCACTCTGTCTCTTTTCCTTCATTCTCTCTCTCTCTGTGTGTCTCTCTCTCTCTCTCTCTCTCTCTCTCTCTCTCTCTCTCTCTCTCTCTCAATCTCTTTCTCTCTCTCTCTGTCTCTATCTCTTTCTCTCTCTCTCTCACTCTCCCTCTGTCTCTTTCCCCCCTCTCTCTTTTGCTCTATCTCTTTCTCTCTCTCTCTCTGTCTCCTTCACTCTCTCTCTCTATCTCTTTCTCTCTCGCTGTCTCTCTATCTCTCTCTCTCTCTTTCCCTCTCTCTCTCTCTCTCTCTCTCTCTCTCTCTCTCTCTCTCTCTCTCTCTCTCTCTCTCTCTCTCTGTCCCCCCCCCCTCTCTCGGTGCATACTGGGAGTGTTTGGGTGTGTGAGTGTTGACAGGAGCTGAGAGCTCTCGTGCGCTTTTTTCTGTTTTCCTTTTCACTTTCTCTATAGAGTTAGTCTCTTTCGGTGAAGTAAAGAGAACAGACATTTAATTACAAGTTTTTGTGTTGAAAGTGTGGTTTATTAGTCAGGTAAGTGAGTCAGGTGAGTCGTAGCAGGGCGGGAGCGGGATGGCGTCCCTCACACAGAGGGTGGCGTCACCTGTCTCCCTCCGCTAAGTCAGAGTTCAAGATACTACTCCATTAAAGACACGGACACTCCCAGTACTTTCTTTTTTAATCTCGAGAAAAAAGTTTTCGACAGAAGACGACGTGCCATCTTTGTCGTCCGGATGGATCCGTCACATCCGACCCGGCAGAAATGAGGAGACTAGCAAGTAACTTCTACAGCGGGTTATACAGTGCTGAGAGCTGTGATGCTGAATCTGCCGAGGACTTAAAGAGCTGCCACAAATACAGCAAACTCAAAAAAAAGGAATTAGACCGGACCATCACCCTTCAGGAACTCACAGAGGCAATGTCTCAGCTATCCACGGGAAGATCCCCTGGAATAGACGGATTACCCTCGGAATCAACCTTTATCAACATTTCCGGATTTTAATGTGGACAAGACTTACATGAGGTTTACATGAGTCATCAAAAACGATCAAACGTATTGCATCCCTGAAAGTTCTGTAATAGATAACCTTTTTTATTAAGGGACATAATCAATTTTAATCCGCTAAATATGAATAAACTGGGAATCCTGTCACTAGACCAGGAAAAACCTTTTGATCGGGTAGACCATGGGTGCCTTATTAATGTGTCCACTTTGGCTTTGGAGAACGTTTTATACCCTATGTAGAACTTCTGTACTCTGAGGGTATGTGTGATGGTTAAAGCAGGGGGAAGTTTAAGTACCCAAGTACCGGTGTCTAGAGGTATTAGGCAGGGTTGTCCACTCTCCAGACAGTTATACTGTCTAGTCATCGAGCCCCTACAATGTAGGCTCAGAGCAACACTAAAAGAGTTAATGGTCATTTTAAGGTGGTCTTAGCGGCTTATGTGGACGACATTACTGTTTTTATCACAGAGAAAGATGACATCACACTTTTAAATGAAGACCATTGAGACATATGAAACAGCTTCCTCTGCAGGAGTAAACTGGTCACAAAGGTTGTACTGTATGTTAGGCAACAGGGAGCACAGAGCAGTTCCACCACTTCCAGGAGGGCTACAGTGGAGAAGAGATGGACTAAAAATCTTGGGGGTATTTTAAGGGCTGCTGGAAAAAGGTGTCTGCACGATTGTCCAAGTGGAAATGCTATTACCACATTTGTCTTACAGAGGTAGAGTTCTGGTAGTAAACAACCTGGCTGCCTCAACTCTGTGGCACAGGACTATTATTATGGAAGAGCTGGTTTCTAAAATATAAAGAAGAATAGAGGACTTCTTTTGGCATGGACAACACTGGCTGCGTGCTGCATGTCTTTACCTGTCGGTACAGGAAGGTGGACAAGGGCTGGTAGACGTGAGGAGCAGAATCCGTGGCTTCCGTATACAAGCTGCGCATAGACTCCTATACCACAAAGATGTGGTGTGGGAGAAAACTCTTTCATAAACTCGAGACTGCTGTCCTCGGTGAGCATACTCATGGTGCTTACTGGACAACAGCATCACAAAGCTGGGCCACCTACTAGACGAAGGATACCAAGGGAAGAGCTAAAAGCAGTGACGGGGCTGAGATCTTCGTGTCTAACAGCAAAACTGCGGGAAGAACTGTACGATGCCGTACCAAGCAGCTACAAAATGTACATTGCACAGAGACATGGGACTATTCATGACAGGAGGAACGACATGGAGTTCCCTTTCGAGGGAACTCGACGCTGCGTCAGTGCTGACGCTATGGGAAGTTGTGTCTGAAGCTCTGTGTGCACACACGCCATTTAATGGCTCGGAAAGGACACGTGACGGAGTAATTACTCGCCAGCAAGTCCATATAAGGGCATCTACGTCACGCTGCTCCAGCTCTCTTTGTCTGAAGGAAGCGCGAACGGATGCCTGGGGCGTGGCCAGCAACGCAGCGTCTCGTTCCCTTCTCAGGGAACCGGGTTACATACGTAACCTGGTGTAGTTTCCGGGACTTCGATTTCTCCCTGCGGTGAGAGCGGAGGAAGACGACGAAGTCACAGACTCCATTTTGTCTTTCAAGACTCCACAGTAAAACCTCTTTAAGGACATGTCTAAGAAAGCCATGTACCAAATAACGATGAAAGTGCTGCACGAAGATTCCTTGAGGAGACAAAAAGTCTCAAGGTGGCCAGGGATGTTGAACCCAGACGTTCTTGGGCGAGACGGGCGGAGGACCCTGTAGAGAAGCGTCCTGCTGACCTGCAGTGGGGGATTATTCACGAGGCGACGGACGGACATGTGGAACACCTCAATCCAGCGGTGAAGGGGGAGTGTAGGTTCTTTGGGGTAAAGAAACACCTAGAACACTTGTTTTTAAGATGCCTGAGATTAAAAGGTCTTTTTAAGCTACTCAAGAGATGGTTTCAAAAATCAGATGAAGAATTCTCAGAGAAGGTTTTTATAGGAGGAGTAAAATACCGCTTCTCGAAAAGGAGCTATCTGATGGACACAGCTAAACTAGCCGCGTGGATAACACGGAAAAACAAAGGGTTACGACGAGCTACTGTAGATCCAGAGCTTCTGAGGCTACCAGAGGCTAGTAGCAGCTAAGCTAAAGATTTTGCTTACTACAAGCTGAGCAGCAAAGCGACGGGTTTTAATGAAACGCCGTGACGATCCTTCAGGAGAACAAAGTCGTTTTTAACCTCTGATTTCTTTCATCTTTTAGCGGTTGCTTAAGGATGTACTCAGTGTAAACTGAGTACAATGTCTGTTTTTTTATTCTATCCATCGCCTGTTTATCTATTTATGGAATTAATGTTTTATTTGTTTATCTTTTTCATTTATAGACTTGGGAAGACCTACGATTGTGAAGCACACATATATGTGTCTGGCAAATGATGAATAAAAGTTCTGTTGAACCTTAAAAACCTCTCTCTCTCCCTCTCTCTTTCTGTCTCTCTCCCTCTCTCTTTTTGTCTCTCTCCCTCTCTCTTTTTGTCTCTCTCCTTCTCTCTTTCACTCTCTCTCTCCCTCTCTCTCCTTCTCTCTCTCTTTCGCTCTCCTTCTCTTTCTCTCTCTCTCTCTCCCCCTCTCTCACTCTCCTTCTCTCTCTCTCTCCCCCTCTCTCGCTCTCCTTCTGTCTCTCCTTCTCTCTCTCTCCCTCTCTCTCTCACTCTCTCTCTCCTCTCTCTCTCTCCCCCCCTCTCTCTCCTTCTCTCTCTTTCGCTCTCCTTCTCTTTCTCTCTCCCCCTCTCTCGCTCTCCTTCTCTCTCTCTCTCTCTCCCTCTCTCACTCTCCTTCTCTCTCTCTCCCCCTCTCTCCCCCTCTCTCCTTCTCTCTCTCTCTCTCTCGCTCCTTCTCTCTCTCTTTCTCTCTCTCTCTCCTCCCCCTCTCTCGCTCTCCTCTTTCCTCTCCTCTCTGCTCTCTCTCTCTGCTCTCTCTCTCTCTCTCTCTCTCTCCTCTCGTCTCTCTCCTCTCCTCCCCTTTCTCTCT
This sequence comes from Tachysurus fulvidraco, assembly GCF_022655615.1. Classification (NCBI taxonomy): domain Eukaryota; kingdom Metazoa; phylum Chordata; class Actinopteri; order Siluriformes; family Bagridae; genus Tachysurus; species Tachysurus fulvidraco. The sequence continues at coordinate 2,183,314 of NC_062523.1, read as the reverse complement.
CTCTCTCTCTCGTCCCCCTCTCCCTCCTCATCTCCTTCATCGTTCTCTCTCTCCCGCTCTCGTCAACTCGTCGCGACGCGGAGAAAAGTCTCGTCGGGAAGAACAATCCGGACCGGTGCATCTGCTCTCACTAGCGACAAGGACTAACGGGGGACGAATCGAATACCTTCTCAGGGAGTATCGTAGGATCCTTTTCCTCTCATCTCTCGGAAATCATTTCGTGCTCTCTCTATCTCAGGTCTTCCTCTCTCTCGGATTCTCCTTCCTCGTCTCATCCCTTCTCTCTCGTCATCTTCTCTCTCCTTCTCTCGATCCTCCCTCCTCTCATCTCCTTCTCTTCCCCCCCTCTCTCCCTCTCTCTCTCCTTCTCTCTCCTCTCTCTCTCCATACACATAATTATCCCTCTATTTGTCAGTCTGTCAGTCCTCCTACTGGTCTGTATACTGATCCGTTTCAGTGTCTCTGTATGTCTAATGTCTGTCTGTCATTATTTGACCATAATGAAGCGTTAGTCGGATGCAGTGATTCATCCAAAGCCACAGAGTAATTCATGTGGAGCTTCTGATTTCACTCAGAACAATCACAACAGAACACGTCTCTGTTCTTCAGACTTCAGTGGCTTCACGTCTGCCAATAACATCTCAGTAACTGCTAAAACAATGTCGAGCACCGCCGCACTGTCTGTGTGTCTCTGCTCCACTCCATCTGCATTACATCATCACTCTCCTGCTGCTGCAGCATCCCTGGACGAGTCAGTCGACCCCCCACCAACAACACACACATACCCCTATACACACACACACACACACACACACACACACACCCCTACACACACACATACGCACACATACACACACACACCCCTATACACACACATACACACATACACACACACACACACACACACACACGCACACATACAGTACACACACACCCCTACACACACATATGCGCACATACACACACACCCCTACACACAAACAACACACACATACACACACACACCTACACACACACATGCACAAGCACACACCGCTACACACAAATACCTGCACAAACACACACACCCCTACACACACACACATACACGCACACACACACAAATATATGCACACACCGCTACACACACACACACACACACACACAGGCACAAGCACACACTGCTACACACACGCCTACACACACATTTACACACAAGCGCACACTGCAGACATACTGTACACCCCTACACAGACACACATATGCAAACATACGTGCCTACACACACATGCACATGCACACACCGCTACACACACACATACACTTACACACACAAACAAACACACAGACATATACAAACACGTGCACGCACACATTCATACACGCATGCATGCCCCATACACAATCACACACGCACACACACATACACACACGCACACATAAACACACAAACACGTAAAAACACACACACTTGCGCAAAAACACACACGCACACACACAATCTCTCTCTCTCTTACACACACACACACCATGGCAGTGTTTTAAAGTGAGTGAATTAATATAAATGTGAAACTCAGACTTTTTATCAAACACACAAT
>NC_062523.1:2171737-2176737 GCF_022655615.1 Tachysurus fulvidraco | reverse complement strand
ATAAAAATAAAACTCTTCAGGATTTATCTTTCAGATATTGAACTTTTTTAGTTTTTTTTTCTAAAAGTTTTAGCTTTCTGAGCATTAAGAGTCACTCAATTGTTTTTTTTTTTTTTTTTTTTTTTGCTCCTGAACCGAACAATATATGCTGCACTTTTTATTCACTTATAGTTACACTAAATGTTGTAGAATTTCTACAAAACAAAATTATTTCATCTTTAAATTGGGTTACGACAGATAAAAATGCCTCTTTGTTTCTTTCCCTTAAATTTAATTAAACAAAAAGAGTTTCAGAGAAAGTAAAAAAGAAAGTTTTTTGTCCCTGGGACCGTATTAGAACGTTCTACACAGAAGTATGCGGGATGTGGGATGTGGTAGCTCAGTGGTTAAGGTGTTGGGCTACTGATCGGAAGGTCATGGGTTCGAACCCCACCAAGCTGCCACTGCTGGGCCCCTGAGCAAGGCCCTTAACCCTCAGTTGTAAGTCACTCTGGATAATGGTGTCTGCTAAATGCTGTAAATGTAAGTAGTACGGTTTATGGATAAGAAATAAAAATAAATGTATAATTTTATGACATTTAAAACATTCAGACATTAGAGCTGATCTACAAAGATAAATGAGGTCGGGTAGCAGACAGGGTAGAGCGATAGATCGATACTCAAGGTTAAAGACAGCCTGAGGTCAAATAAAGACATGAAATACAGCTAGAAAGAGAGGAAGAATACAAGATCACTAGGAACATCTAATGAGATAACACTAAGGTCACATCCAGGCCCATTTTAGTAGTTGATGTGATGATAGATTGTTGGACTATGGCTTTGAAATTGTAACATTACTATTTTTTCTAAGAATTTATTTTTTATTTTTTTATTTTCCATTGACAAGGTATAGAATAAAGGCATTAAATATGAATAAAAGTGTCGTCAAATTCTTTTACAGATTCATTCATTCATTCATTCATTCATTTTCTACCGCTTAACTGAACTTCTCGGGGAGCCTGTGCCTATCTCAGGCGTCATCGGGCATCGAGGCAGGATACACCCTGGACGGAGTGCCAACCCATCACAGGGCACACACACACACTCTCATTCACTCACACACTCACACACTACGGACAATTTTCCAGAGATGCCAATCAACCTACCATGCGTGTCATTGGACCGGGGGAGGAAACCGGAGTACCCGGAGGAAACCCCCGAGGCACGGGGAGAACATGCAAACTCCACACACACAAGGCAGAGGCGGGAATCGAACCCCCAAACCCTGGAGGTGTGAGGCGAACGTGCCAACCGCTAAGCCACCGTGCCCCCCTTTTTACAGATTTAATCTGGTTTAAATATTTTGTCCATTTTGTTTTGAGTCGTTTTCTTGATCAACGCAACATTACTGTTTTGCGCACAATTGTTTTTAAAAAATCGTCTCCAAATATTACTCCGTCCGAGATAGGCACAGGCTCCCCGTGACCCGAGGTAGTTCGGATAAAGCGGTAGAAAATGAGTGAGAGTCTCCAAATATTAGAATATATCGGTCATATCACCAACCCTGCAACAAAATTAGGAAATCATGACAGAATTGAGACAAAAAAATAATTGGGTAAAAGATTAAAATGACTAAGATCCGGCTAACTATATGAGACTATAAGGTGTGAACCGTCTCAGGGGCAAGTTCAGGGCAGAGCTAGAGAAGCAGCAGGTAAAAACAGGTAGCTAGAGACAGGAAAATCGATCTAGTTGCTAGCTAGTCGTATCGTAGTTGCTACATTATACTGAATAAAGAGCAGACAAATCTATATATATATTTGATTCCACAGCAAAACCCTAATAATAAACAGTTCAGTCATGTTGATTCTTCCAGACAGAAATGACATCAGCTGTGTGCTCATCTTTTAATACCCCACACTCACAAGAGTGTTGAGTGTTCAGTGTTGAAAAGAAATCAGAGCTGGTTTATGTGAAATACACAATGAGCCACAACTATAATCAAATCCCGTTTCCTGACTCTTCCATTCGGGTGTAGAAGCTAACGTGACTGCTGCTTTCTCTCAGGTGGTGGCATGTTTTCACACATTTGCCTGTGCACACGTCGTTCAAGATGATCTATAATAATGTTTCAGAAATGTGACAGAACGTCTCTCTGAGCTAGAGCGCCTCCATCGGGCCGTGGCCTTAAGGCATGCATAATGAGAAAGATCTCTGTGTGAAAATATTAATGTCTGAGCCATTAGTTATAAAACATTGTGACATAAAACCATGAAAACAGGGGAAATGAGAGAAAAATGTGTAACAGAGAGAGAGAGAGAGAGAGAGAGAGAGAGAGAGAGAGACAGAGACAGAGACAGAGAGAGAAAGAGAGAGAGAGAGAAAGAGAGAGAGAGAGAGAGAGAGAGAGAGAGAGAGAGAGAGAGAGAAGAGGAGGAACGTTATTTAGGACAGGTTTATATATATATATATATTTTATAAAGAAAGAAGAGCGATAGTAGAGAGAGATGAAGAGATAACTATAGAGAGAGATAGATAGAGAGATAGATAGAGGATAGAGGAGAGAGAGATAGACTTTGATTAGAGAAAGGGTTATAGAGGATAGAGATGTTTCTCCCTCCCTCTCTCTCTCTTCTCTCTTCTCTCTAGTTTTTTTTTTTTCTAAATCTAGATATACAATCTTTATCGATGTAGAATACTCTACTCGATATATACAGGTTATTAATAGCGATACAGACCTCCAGATAGCAAGGTTGATTACGATAATAGAGCCCATACGTAGAGCATACTCTGAGAGAATAGATCTATAGAGATAGTATATATATTAGAGAAAGAAGAAAGGAAAGGTTTTAGAGAAATGGTGATTATAGAGAGACCGATGACATAGCGAGAGCCAGAGAAGAGAGATGAATTTGGATAAAGGTTAGGTGATAGATAAGGATCTCATGAGTTATAAATTTTAATATAGAAAGAGAGAGATTGTTTAGGAAGAAAAGAAAGAGAACTAGATGGAAGAGATGAGCGGAGGATATATAATGGATAAAGTGAGTGATAAATGTGTAATCAATAGATAGATAGATATATTATAGATAAGATATAATTATCAGAATTATTTATAAAGTGTGTGAGAAAGAGAGAGAGAGAGAGAGAGACAGAGAGAGAGAGAGAGAGAGAGAGAGAGAGACAGAGACAGAGAGAGAGAGAGAGAGAGAGACAGAGAGACAGAGACAGAGAGAAGCCCTATAAAATAACAGAACATGGTGATATTTGTAGCTCTGTACACTTATACATTGTGTTTAACATGGTGGGAAATCACTAAAGTAAATCTCCTTCTTCCCTAAAGACTGAGCCTCGCTGCACACATGAACTCATTTAGTTAATAGACGCAATCTGAAACCAAAGTCCTCTAAGTGGGTTTAGAGAGCAAAACTTCTATCAATAAACAGCCCGAGTCAGTCGGTTGATCCCAAAGGAGACTTATTAGAAGCTGAAGTGAAACAGACACCATTGTTCACTTTTACATTCCTGTGAGAAACCGTTTAGAGCGACATAAAGTAATGAGAATAAAACTAATGTGCTTCTCTATATAGCTTGTACAGGACAGTGCTAAGTGCAGAAAACTCTTACGGTATTGGTATTGGTTTGAATCTCAGTATCAGGATCAGATTGGGTTTCACATTTCCTCAATTCTCATAAGACTTATTATAGTGGCTTTTTACACCCGGTCACTTCCTGCGTTTTCTGTGATCAGATATCTACCCGACGGTAAAAAGACCAGGTCTAAATGCCCTCCGAAATGTTTTGGAGATGGATATAAATCCGACGGTACGAACCCCTTCAGAAGGTGGTCTGGGACGCGTTTCAGATGAAACTGGACAGGTGTAAATGCATGTGGTTGTTCGAGCCACATACGTCAGCGCTGTACTCCTCCCAAACGGAAGTACGTCACTCGCAGGTGACTCGCGAGTCGCGCATCGCGTCAGAAACAAATAACATGTAAACGCTGTTTTTTTGTAGCATAAACGTCGTAACCAGTTTTTTCGTCTTCTTTTTGATCGCGTTCTGAAAACCGCGTACACCAAAATGTGTTCCATTTCAATTACCCCAGAAATGAGGTAAAATATATTAGCATTTTGGGCGGGAGTAGAAAGATCGGATCGATATCCGATTCGCCGAGACGCGTTTATGTGTCCTGATGTAAATGGGACAGTTTTAACAAATCAGATAGCTATCAGATCAGAGACGACACAGGAAGTGACCGGGTGTAAAAAGGCAATTAGACGTGTCTATATGGAGCTGACTTTCAAATGACTTTTCAGAGGGTGATATGTGTAGAATGCACTGTACCATTCATTCATTCATTCATTTTCTACCGCTTTATCCGAACTACCTCAGGTCACGGGGAGCCTGTGCCTATCTCAGGCGTCATCGGGCATCGAGGCAGGATACACCCTGGACAGAGTGCCAACCCATCACAGGGCACACACACACACTCTCATTCACTCACACACTCACACACTACAGACAATTTTCCATAGATGCCAATCAACCTACCATGCATGTCTTTGGACCGGGGGAGGAAACCGGAGTACCCGGAGGAAACCCCCGAGGCACGGGGAGAACATGCAAACTCCACACACACAAGGCGGAGGCGGGAATCGAACCCCCGACCCTGGAGGTGTGAGGCGAACGTGCTAGCCACTAAGCCACCGTGCCCCCCTGCACTGTACCATTATTATTTAATTCATTCATCTATGATATCTGCCCTACGACTGCTGCCCTCAGAGTCACGAACCAAGTCGCTGTCAAATCTGCAGTATAGTTTTTTTGATTCGGTTGGACTTTGTGTGCAGAAGCGGTGGATTAACGTGTGTTTGTTTATGTGCTATTAATGTGCCATTAGTATGAACCGCTGTACGTCCAATCAATGCAATATACGACAGCCTTCAGTCCTCATTAGCCAGATTGTTATCCATCTAGCACAGTGACAGTATGCACAGACACAAAGGTGAGAGTTCAGG
>NC_062523.1:2101903-2163738 GCF_022655615.1 Tachysurus fulvidraco | reverse complement strand
CATCCATCCATCCATCCATCCATCCATCTATCCATGACATCTTCTCGTAAGCAGAAGGACAGATACAAATTTGGTGTTGTGAGATTTTACCTCCCAAACGTCACTCCAGGATACGACAGAACTTCATGCCTGTGTTCATTATGTGGTGTGTGTTAATGCTGCACTGCTGTAACACACTGTGGCCCTCAGGATAAGGGGCTCTTTGTGTCGTAAACAGCTCTGTCTCATTGTAGTAGCCTTTTTATCATTATGAACCCCCCAACTAAAGCTTTCTCTATCTCTCTATAGCTTATAGATGAGAGATAGAGAGTATTAAGATATAGCTCTATAGCTATCCCTCTATATTCTTATCTATGTCTCTATCTCTCTCTATATAAAACTCTCTCATAACTCGCTATCTTCTCTCTGTCTCTCCTCTCTCTCCTCTCTCTCTATCTTTTTGTTCTCGGATTCGTTGTTCTCTCTCTGTCTCACTTGGGTGTTTTTTTTTGTAGTCTGCTTATCTTATGTCCTCTCTCTCTAGATCTCTCTATCTATATTGTCTCTCTCTCTCTCTCTCTATATATATATATCTCCTCTGTCTATCTCGCTCTCTCTGTCTAACTGTCTCTCTCTATCTCTCTATTCTTCTCTCTCTATAAGGTCTCTCTATCTCTCTCTCTCTGTCTCTGTCTCACTGTCTCTTCTATCTCGGTCTCACTTCTCTCTCTCTATCTCTCTCTCTGTCTAACTGTCTACCTGTCCACACTCTCTCTCTCTCTGTCTCACTCTCTCTCTCTCACACTGTCTCTCTCTCTCTCTCTCACTGTCTCTCTCTCTCTCTCTCTCTCTCTCTCTCTCTCTCTCTCTCACTGTCTCTCTCTCTCTCTCTCTCTCTCTCTCTCTCACTGTCTCTCTCACTGTCTCTCTCTCTCTCTCTCTCTCTCTCTCTCTCTTTCTCTCTCATATTCCCCCTCTTACTGCCAAGTCTCTAACACACACAACTAGAGGAACACAACACACAATGTCACACCAAGGACAGCGATTCGATCACAACTCTTCTTTCAGGAACCAGCGCATTGTCAGCCATGTGTGAAAGCAGAAAAGGGTCAAAGGTCAGCTCCTGTGCTTGGTTTCCTGCTGCCAGGGGTAATAAAGCAGCAGTTCAGCTTTGCATTTGAACTCTTTACTCCTTTTGCCCCCCACTTTTCTTTGCCGTCCATCTGTCCAGACTGTGGAGCAACTTGTCTTGTGTCCCATTCACACGCTGGTATAATCCATATGTCTAATGGGCCAGAAGAACATCTACTGCAGCACAGAGACCAGCGCTTGGGTTACTCTTACACAAGATGTAGACAAATACTGACACATTATGTGTTGGATGGAGAAATACAGTGTTCGTCTTTGTTTGATGAAGAATGTTGGGTGTATCATGGTGTTTAGTGGTGAATGTTTGCATATTTTTTTCATTGGTGTATGGTAGTGTTTGTTAGAGAATGGTGGTGTTTAGTGGACTAGTATAGTGTTTAGTGGTCTATTATAGTGTTTAGTGGTCTATTATAGTGTTTGTTAGAGAATGGTGGTGTTTAGTGGTCTAGTATAGTGTTTAGTGGTTTGTTATAGTGTTTAGTGGTCTATTATAGTGTTTGTTAGAGAATGGTGGTGTTTAGTGGTCTAGTATAGTGTTTAGTGGTTTGTTATAGTGTTTAGTGGTCTATTATAGTGTTTGTTAGAGAATGGTGGTGTTTAGTGGTCTAGTATAGTGTTTAGTGGTCTAGTATAGTGTTTAGTGGTCTATTATAGTGTTTAGTGGTCTATTATAGTGTTTGTTAGAGAATGGTGGTGTTTATTGGTCTAGTATAGTGTTTAGTGGTCTAGTATAGTGTTTAGTGGTCTATTATAGTGTTTGATAGAGAATGGTGGTGTTTAGCGGACTAGCATAGTGTTTAGTGGTGTAGTATAGTGTTTGTTAGAGAATGGTAGTGTTTAGTGGACTAGTATAGTATTTAGTGGTGTAGTATAGTGTTTGTTAGAGAATGGTGGTGTTTAGTGGTCTATTATAGTGTTTAGTGGTCTATTATAGTATTTGTTAGAGAATGGTGGTGTTTAGTGGTCTAGTATAGTGTTTGTTGGAGAATGATTGTGTTCATTGGCCTATTATAGGGTTTGTTGGAGTACGGTGGTGTTTAGTGGTCTAGTATAGTGTTTGTTAGAGAATAGTGGTGTTTAGTGGTCTAGTATAGTGTTTGTTAGAGAATAGTGGTGTTTAGTGGTCTAGTATAGTGTTTGTTAGAGAATGGTTGTGTTTAGAGGTCTAGTATAGTGTTTGTTAGAGAATGGTGGTGTTTAGAGGTCTAGTATAGTGTTTGTTAAAGAATGGTGGTGTTTAGAGGTCTAGTATAGTGTTTGTTAGAGAATGGTGGTGTTTAGAGGTCTAGTATAGTGTTTGTTAAAGAATGGTGGTGTTTAGTGGTCTATTATAGTGTTTGTTAGAGAATGGTGGTGTTTAGTGGTCTAGTATAGTGTTTGTTAGAGAATGGTGGTGTTTAGTGGTCTAGTATAGTGTTTAGTGGTCTAGTATAGTGTTCGTTGGAGAATGATTGTGCTCATTGGCCTATTATAGTGTTTGTTGGAGTACGGTGGTGTTCATTTGTCTAATATAGTGTTTATTGGCCTAGTATAGTGTTTGATGGGGCATGGTGGTGTTAATTGGTGTATTATAGTGTTTGTTGGAAACATTGATGTTTCTTGGTATTTACTGAAGAATGTTAGTGTTCTCTGATGTTTGCTGAGATGTACTGGTGCTCTTGCCAAAGACAGATGAACCCCTGGTCATTAGTAAAAGAAGAGTATGAGAATTAAAAATGGGCAAAACAAACCCCTTTAAACACCAGACGAATAACCACTTGACATTAGAAGGAAGTGTAGCCCCAAACATTCCACATTTGCTGCAGACGTGAACTCTGCGACGTGTTGCTAATTAAGGGTTATTAATAATGCCGGAGTCTGTCAAACGATGAGCCTAACGAGGCATGCTGTAAATATTTGGCTGTGAGACAAACATGTGAGCGAAGCGTAGGCATGAGCACGTAGGAGGGAGTCTCTGTCTGCCAGAGCTAAACACTCAAGTCCCCTTCAAGTCTACATTACCACACGCAAGTACTCCAAAATATCTCTTCTGCTTCCCGCCGGATGCCTGACACGAGGAGTAATAAACAAGCGGGCGCAGACCTCAGCATGTTCTCATAAAACACAGTTATCCTCGTGCTGGCAGAAGATTTTTGGGAGGCTCTGTTAATATTTCGCCAACGCTGTGATATAATTGTCAGGGTGAGTGAACTCATGAACCAGGGTGGAAGTTAACGCTGTGTGTTACACCGAGCCACACAAGTGTAGGGGGTGTGACAAATCGTGGATGGCCAGGAAATTTCACAGCTTTTCACAATCCTGTGCAGAACTCCAGTGTGAATATGGAACAAACTCTCACTCTCTCTCTCTCACACACACACACACACACACACACACACACACACACACACACACACACACACACACACACACACACACACACACACACACACAGCAAATGTTTAGAGATGACGCTAGAGAATTCAGTATGTTCTGAGAACTCAGTAAGCACTTTATCCCGGTCAGGGTAGCAGTTGATCCGGAGAATCTTCTGGGAAAACTGGACATATGGTGGGAATACACTATTAATGAGGAGCCAATCAATCACAAGGGCCAGATGTCACACCTGGGAGTAATTTAGCATTGTTTTTAGGAGGTTTGAAGACCCCAAAGAACACACAGGAACACGGGGAGAACGGAGACAGAAGCAATCAAACCCAGAAATTATGGTTTAATCCATGAAACACCAGAAAATCCCCAGAAACATTAACATTATCTTCATCAAACACCAACAAACACCACACGTGCTTCTGTAAGAGTAAATAATCATCAATGATCTCTGGTGAGGGGGGCACGGTGGCTTAGTGGGTAGCACGTTCACCTCACACCTCCAGGGTCGGGGTTTGATTCCCTCCTCCGCCTTGTGTGTGTGGAGTTTGCATGTTCTCCCTGTGCCTCGGGGGTTTCCTCCGGGTACTCCGGTTTCCTCCCCCGGTCCAAAGACATGCATGGTAGGTTGATTGGCATCTCTGGAAAATTGTCCGTAGTGTGTGAGTGTGTGTGTGAATGAGAGTGTGTGTGTGTCCTGTGATGGGTTGGCACTCCGTCCAGGGTGTATCCTGCCTCGATGCCCGATGACGCCTGAGATAGGCACGGGCTCCCCGTGACCCGAGAAGTTCGGATAAGCGGTAGAAAATGAGTGAGTGAGTGAGTGAGTGAGTGAGTGAGTGAGTGAGTGATCTCTGGCACCATTAAACACCAGATATAAAATAAACACTTACAGTAAAACACCAACTATCTAAAATATCAACATCCCTAAAATACTGACTAACACCGACGCCCATCATCAACACTCAATACCTTCCATCACAACACCACCAAGATTCAAGAACATTACCATATGTACAATGACATTTTTTGTGTCGTAAAATTAGGGAAAATAAATACTAAACAAACACCGGCCGTCTCGATCGGACAGAAAAGAATTCGTAAGCCAGTGTGAATCTGTGTGAAGTTGGCGCTACTGGAGGATTTTGAGGTAAAGTGTTGCGTAACATTACGACTCTGTGCTTCATCTCCATACGGATCAGTGACAGGCTTCCTGTTGCGAGTCACATGACATATATACAAACACCACCAGCTTTTGTCAAGGATTCTTCTGCAGAGACACACAGTATGTAATGAGCTGAACTCATGGTCCACAAGAGAGATTTGGCCAAATAAGTGCTTTTACCTCTCAAGTAAAATAACCAGTACTCAATAAAACACACACACACACACACACACACACACACACACACACACACACACACACACACACACACACACACACACACACACACACAAGCATCAGCATATCCATCAAATGGCTTTATCCTCACTCAGCATGACATTTGTTTTGAATTATTCATTAGGAGAATTGACTTGAGACTGGATAATGATCAGGGAACAAAGGGAGTGCTCTAGAGACTTAAAGCTCTGCGATTAAAATCTAATTAAATGTTGATTTATTGTCACCGATGAATCCATTACGATGATCGGGTTTTTATCCTCGCATCAACACACTCGCTTTTTCTGAGCAAATATTTAAAAATAAATAATCTGCAATTCAGACATTGTAGTATGTTTTTTTTCTCTCCCTTTTTTCACTGTGTGTGTGTGTGTGTGTGTGTGTGTGTTTTGAGTTGGTTTGGCCCATTGACATGCTGACTAACTCCTTCCACTCTCTGAGCCTCTTACTGCCTTCATGAAGAGGTTCTTCTGCCCAGAGCCGTAGGCGGCCAAACCTCTGTTACCATGGCAACACACCCGGAGTCAGTTTCCATAGCAACGAATAACAGCATCGGAGAGGCCTTCGGGGACTCAATAAAGACTGAAAAAAAAAAACAATGACAAGAGGTAGCTGGCTGAGAGAAAGTGAGATAGAGGGAGAAGAGAAATTGAAACTGAGAATAAGAAAGAAAGAAAGAAAGAAAGAAAGAAAGAAAGAAAGAAAGAAAGAAAGATAGAAATATTTTAAGAGAGCAAGAGCGAGAGCGAGAAAGAGAGCAAGAGAGAGAGCAAGAGGGCGAGAGAGAGAGTGAGTGGGAGGGAGAGGAGAGAGAGAGAGAGAAATGAAAGAACAGCCGAGAGAATAGAGTGACGAGAAAGAAGAAAGAAAGAAGAGAGAGAGAGAGAGAGCAGAGAGCGAGAGAGCGAGAAAAGAGAGAATGAGAGAACAAAGAGAGGAGAAGCGAGAGATGAGAGGAGAGCGAGACGGAGAGAGAGAGACAGGAGAGAGAGGAGAGAGAGTAGACAGAGAGGAGAGATAGAATAGGGTTATATAGAGAGAGGAGAGATAGAGAATAGGAGAAGAGGTGCAGAGAGAGGAAGAAAGAGAGAGAGAGAAAGAGAGCGAGAGAGAGTGAGAGAGGAGAGAGAGCAGAGAGAAGGACAGACAGAGAGAGAGGTGAGAGAGATCAGAGCGAGCAGAAGAGACGGAGGAGAGAGAGAGAGAGAGGGGAGAGAGAGAGAGAAGAGAAGGAGAGAGACAAGGAGAGGAGAGAGAGAGACCGAGAGAGAGAGGAGAGAGAGAGAGAGACGGAGAGGAGAGAGAGATGAGAGCGAGAGAGACAGAGAGTAGAGGAGACGAAGGGAGACCAGAGAGAGGCAGAGAGAGAGAGAGAGAGGAGCGGAGAGACGGCGAGGAGAGAAGAGAGAACGAGAGAGCGAATCTGAGAGCAGAGAGAACGAAGAGAGTGAGAGAGAGACGAGAGGGGAGAGAAGAGAGAGAGAGACCGAGACAGAGAGAGGAGATCGAGAGACAGACGAGGAGAGAGAGAGAGAGAGAGAGAGGATTTCGAGGAGAGTGAGAGGATGAGAGACGAGCAGCAGAGAGAGGGAGAGAGTGAGAGATGAGAGACGAGAGAGAGCGACACGAGAGGGACAGAGAGAGAGACAGACCGAGACAGAGAGACAGAAAGACAGAGAGGGAGAGAGAGAGACAGACAGAGAGAGAGAGAGAGAGAGAGAGAGAGAGAGAGAGAGAGAGAGAGAGAGAGAGAGAGAGAGAGAGAGAGAGAGAGAGAGAGCACCCAGGCTTTTTCTGCATGTATTCCTGTCCCACACACTGCTCTATGCCTTTATACACATCACACAACTCTCTGTGAAAAATCACACACATTCACACAGCAAACACGTTTCTGATCTTATCTGAGAATGTGTGCAGTCTCGTCTGCCTCCTACACGTATTTATACTACACCGGGTGTCGTAGCACTGTGGAGAAATACTCTACACACACACACACACACACACACACACACACACACACACACACACACACACACACACACACATATACAATCACATCAATTAGCTCAGAGTTAAAGGCACGCTCGTAATATTACATTAAAAACATTAGAGCTTTAAACAGCCTACACTAAGAAAGAGAGAAAAAAAGAAAGAAAGAAAGAAAGAAAGAAAGAAAGAAAGAAAGAAAGAAAGAACGAAAGCCGTCATGTATCTACTCACATAAACTTTAGTTGCTAGCTCATACACGAACACAAACACATGCTAACTTGCGCTAAGTTCTGCGCTGAAGTTCACTAAGGTCAGTAAAGTCAGGTTATGTCAGACCCAGGATGCTTCAGATGAGCTCTGTTACACAAACCCACCCCCACCCCCACCCCCTCTCTCATTCTCTCGCCAAGCCTCTGGAACACACATGTTGATAACCATAGCCAGGAAAACACACTCAGCATGTCACGGATCCACTGGCAGAACAACGTGAAATGGCTTTACCAGGATACAAAACAAATGGGCTCGGTTTGTGTCTCTGTAGGTGCTTAAGGGGCCAAGATGTTTTTGTCTTACACTAAAAATAAGTCTTCCTTCATGACCTGGAAAGAGATATAGAGACATGTGTATATACATGACATAGCCCACGTTCATTAGGCATAACATTCATTGTTTGTATTAAATATTCGAAACTACGAGTAAATATTTTTTTTTGTGGTCATCTGGAGATCTCTACATCTGGCTGTCCTTCACTGTGGAGCTTTTAGGATCTTGATGAGAAATGCCAATACAAAAAGTTCCTATAAACACAACAGCATGAAGCTTCACACATCCAGGGTCATGAGCTTGGGTTACTGACTTCTGAAGTTCCACATGTTCTTCAAGTGGGTTCTGTGGTTCCCTCTCACCTCCTGGAAACATGCTGGAATGATGGATCACCTAATTTAAGGTTAAAATGGATTGGTGTTCCATAAAGGATCCTTGAGAGGAACTAAGACTAAGAACTTCAAGAGGGAACCCATCTTTCTCTGAGTGACACTGGATTAGTCTTGACAGACTGAGTACTTAAAGATTTATAATTACAATTGTGCAACCAGAAGATCCATTCCAGATTCCCGAGTCTTGATGAAGTTATGAAGAACTGATCACTGTTGAAGACTCGAGTGTAAAAGCGTTTGTATAAACTGCAGTCCAAAGACATCTTCATGTTTTTTAAGTGGTGCCATCCTAATCTCACTTATCTCCAGGCTCCACATGATTCATCCTCAGGTATAAGTGACCGTCAAATGATGAGAACTTCTCCAAAAAAAATTAGGTCATCAGGCAGGTCCAGTCAGGGTCACCTATTTTAAGTTTAACAACAATGAGACTCTGTATGAGGAAGGATGTCATATGACTGGTCTGAAATATTTACCACTTGTACTTCATTTTATGTTTTGATAACTAACTTATTTGCCTTACATTAAGAAAACTTCAGTGGAGTTAAAGGTGGGGTCTGCGTTGTTTGAGAAATGCTTCAGAAAACCGAGACGGGATGACAAACAAAACAAAAACAAAACAAACGTGTAGCCGATGAGCAGAAAGGGGCGTGTCTTGTCGATATGGGCGGAGAGAGCGTTCGGTGCGCATGTGTGACGTTAGCAGAAAGCGGTTTTAACATCGACATGGAGGATAAAAACAAAGAAAGAAAGAGAAGAAAGACTTACGATAAGGACAAGAAGTAGGACGTGTTAATATAGGATTAGCTTTCCAGCGCTGGAGAGAACTGAAGGAGCAGGAAGTTGGCCACATATTCACAGGTTGGAGTTTCCCGAGTCAATAACTCCTGAGCTAAACGCTGTTACTACACAAATAACACCTCTTTTCTATCGTAGTAATGTAGAGAGGCAGCTACAACCGCGTTTTGTGTAGTAACAGCGTTTAGCTCAGGAGTTATTGACTCGGGAAACTCCGACCCGTGAATATGTGGCCGACTTTACTTAAGACGCCGAGGCGCTTTTTTCCTTCTCGATAGGTGAGTAACGTTGGTTTTGCTTTGTTACACAGAACTAATATATGCCTTTGTCCTTTACATCATTATGCTTGTGTGGCATTTTTGCTTGTTTGTTTATCTACAATCGTATTGTTCTTCCCTTCAGCTATGATAAAGACACGTTTCTTTCCGTTAGTCGCCTGGGTTACGTATGTATGTGTGGGCGGAGCTATCGATACAGGGGCAGGACTTGTTTGGGTTAGGGGCGTGTTTGTTTTGGTGATTTTATATATCAACTTCCAAAGTTGGGATATATGAAGAAAAAGCTACATTGTGCACTGTACAAGAACTAAAATAACAAACTAGAGTAGGTTGATCAATGCTGGGGAAGGTCACAGAAAATTGTCCTCATTGTTTCTTAAGTTAGAATGCAATGCTGAAATATTTTTGAATCAGTATCTTGTACATTTGCTAACTAACATAACATATTTTAATGGCACTTTGTCCTCCATGTATTTTTTTTTTCTCGTTTAACCCCTAACTGGAATGCAGAAAAGTACACGCTGTAATTTTTTCTAAAAGATTAACATTTTTTCAAAACTTTTTTGCAGGGGGCAGGGGGGGGGCACGGTGGCTTAGTGGTTAGCATGTTCGCCTCACGTCTCCAGGGTTGGGGGTTCGATTCCCACCTCCGCCTTGTGTGTGTGGAGTTTGCATGTTCTCCCCGTGCCTCGGGGGTTTCCTCCGGGTACTCCGGTTTCCTCCCCCGGTCCAAAGACATGCATGGTAGGTTGATTGGCATCTCTGGAAAATTGTCCGTAGTGTGTGAGTGTGTGAGTGAATGAGAGTGTGTGTGTGCCCTGTGATGGGTTGGCACTCCGTCCAGGGTGTATCCTGCCTCGATGCCTGATGACGCTCCCCGTGACCCGAGAAGTCCGGATAAGCGGTAGAAGATGAATTTAAAAAGGACTAAATGTTCAGATTACATCTACAAACACTTGAGGAAATACGTGTAATTTCCTTGTTACTAAACCGCTCCATCTTTCTGTAACTGTCCAGAGTTTTCTGCATCAACACAAAACCGTTTCAACGCCGGTCCGTGATCGTTCCTTCTAAAACGGTTCGATTTTCAACAGACTTGGAAAGAGAATGTGTGATAAATCACAAAACACACCGCACATAGCTCCAACTCCAACAGTGTAGTGATCACAGGATCTTAAATATACAGTAAAACATTAAAGAAAGGGAGATAGAGTGAAGGTTAAGGTCGTATACAAGCTACATAATATGAAAGGAATGTAGATAATATCTGTGGTAAATCTTACTAATTCCATTGTACTGCTATCACTCGAATCTCTCCAGACTTGCATTTTAACCGAGACGCAAAGACTCCAAGGTTATTTTTTTCCACCGCCCATATTTTGTTCTTGCTCTGTGTCTGATTTTGCTCTAAGATGTTTCTCAGAGCTTCGATGGGCATTTGTCCGATATGTAACCGAAATAACGTGACAAAAGCGTCGACTCGTTCTCGTGGACACTGTACAATTAGAGTATAAAAGTAAACGTGCACATCCATCTAGGATCACACAAATCGTATTGTTCTTTTCTGCCCTGGAACTGCCTTCCCTTTCCAAGTCCTTCCCTGAACATGCTTTGTCAGCATTGGTTAAATATAGGAACTGGCAGGAGGACAGACGTCTTTCCAAAGCATTTCTATCCCTTAAAGCATTTTGGCCTGACAGAGCGTGATGCCTAAAGAAACGTGGCTGAGTCAGTCTCAACAGAAGGACTTTTTTTCTCTATGGAGGAAACTATGTGAAGGCAAAACAAAAAGCAACGGTTTAGTGGCTTTTTGCAACAGACGGGGAGAACTTCAAGCCTCAAGAATTTTGCATCAAAATACTGCATAGAAATCATTCCTCTAAAGTGGAGCCAGGATTTACTGCCTCCAAGCTGAGCTGAAGCAACTTTAAGATGGACTATAGGATGATTTTTATAAAAGAAAACAGTAACGTTGAGTTCTGGAACGTGATTGGTCAGGGAGAAATGATTGATTCATTTTCTAGACCAGCACAGCTTTGGAGAAATTATTGTACTAATGTGCTAATGTTTCTATAGTAACCACCCATTCACAGTGGCTTGTATGTTAAACGTTCATAGAGTCTTAAGCCCTATTCGGACGGGATTAGTTTTACGTGGGGACGTGGAGTGATGCGATTTTACCTCAGGACGTCTGTAATATTAATCGGCCAATTCGCACGGGACAAGACATCTCAGTAAAACTAGCAGAAGTGGGAGGGGTAACTCGCTTTACGCACCACAGTAACCTCCTCGTCGTCATGTGCGTATGACGTCGCTACCTGTTATCACGTGCGCAAACAGACAACTTGGCGCCTCCATGCTTGCAAAACGCGCCAAAAACTACTTTTAAACAGGAAATGACGGAATTTTACAGCGGGTCTATTCGGACGGGATCAGTATTACCAGAGGTCATTTTTACGGACCTTTGTACAGAAGGTAAAAGTCGCCATAATCTTTACTGACATTGTCCGTAATGATTACCGAGATGGCACATTCGGACGGGACTAAAATCACAGAGAAGCTCTGGTAATAATTACTTTACCCCCCACGTCCCCACGTAGAACTAATCCAGTCCGAATAGGGCTTAAGACTAATAATAAATGTGTTTCATTTTTATGGAAGGAGTCAATTTCAGCTCTGTAATGGTCAGTAACTTCCCACCGTGGGATAGTCTTCAGGAGAGAAGGCTTTGCACTGTTCTGGTTAGTAACAGTGATATAAACTGAGTAAAACACTTCATGGTGTTCCGTTATTGGAACTGTGAGATGCTAACAATAACTCCACTTTGTGACTGGTTGCATCTAGGGATGTACCGATACCACTTTTTCTCTTCCGATCCGATTCCGATACCGGAGTTTCCCGGTATCGTCCGATACCGATACCGCTAACGATCCGATATCTATGTTCTTTTCTACCTTTAAAACTAAAGAATGTAAACAACTCACTTAGTTATTAAGATTTATTTGTTTCTGGCAAAGAAATACAAAAATGCCCTTATTACTGGATGAAAAATGAAAACAAAAGAAACCTTAAAAAAGTATTAATGCAGTAACAAACAGCACTTTTAACCGTTAGCGGTATAACAATCTAAACCATATATACTGCAATTATTACATTTAATTATTTTCTGAAGAAAAGGCAATATTTTAAAGTGAATCTTATATTAGAACTCTTGAAACACGATGTAAAATGTATTAAACAGTAAACCTCGCACCCAAATGAGCGACATGTTTAACGCGCTGAGGTAAACGGAAAGGACGCCTGCTAAACTTGTCTGTCTGTCGCAGGCGGTTGTGCGACATAATACCTATAAAATGTATTATATTTATTTTCATTAATGCAATTTAATATATAAGTGTATTTTTCTGTAATTTTTCTATATTTTTAAGTGTAAGTTTAAGCGATAGTCTGTGATGTTTGCTGTTCATTAATCAACCACCACGGGAATTAGCGTCGGAGGTAAATAAAAAGTGGGCGTGTCCTGTCCCACCCACATATAAAGGTTCCGACACCCATGGATTTCAGGAAGCAGGGGCGTGGTCAATGCTGTAGGTAAAACACGGAATAGAGTTTAATTTATTAGGGCATTCCTCAAGCGGAATGGATTCGACTGGCGGCGCTCTGAAAAGTAATAATATGCGCTGAATAGAGACGGTTAAAGTGGGTGGGTCCAATTTTATTGCTCTTAAAAAGTCCCACCCACATATAATGGTTCCAACGCCCATTACCACGGGTATCGGATTCGGATCGGTCACGCAACATCGATACCCGATCCACTCAAAATGCTTGGATCTGCGTCGATACGGATCGAAAATATCGGATCGGTGTATCCCTAGTTGCATCACATGACCCTGTCTCGGATTATTATCCTACAACATGACAAATGTTTTAGTCGTTACTTATCGGTTCGTCTGCTTTTCCTCACAAGACTTCTTTACATCAAGATTATCCAAGCTTATCTGCAAAGAGCCAGATTTTGTGCAGGTTTTCATCACATCCGAGATGAAACCATGCCAGGGTCTATTAAAAAAAACCAAGATCATCTGATTAAACTTAAATCTGATCAAGTATGGTTTCTGCATGATTGGAATGAATTCCTGCCCTCACAGTGACTCTTTACAGATAAGACTTGACACTCCTGCTCTCTTCCTCTTAGATCATTTCATCCTGAGCAGAGTGCTACTGAGACGGTTAGCCGTATCAGCTACACCAATCCATGCCACAAATGATCATGAATCTCTGTAGGCGTTTCCTTTTATTCACCATTACACTCTTAAAAATGAATCACTTTTGTAGTGATTAACTTTGGTAAACGAAGCCATTAGCCCTCGTGTAACTGATACCCAAACATCATTGAGAGCTTTCTGAAAACGAAGAACACGCACGCTTCCCAGATGCAAGTTTCATGGTTCTCTACTGCCCCTTTTCCACCGAGGCAGTTTGAGTGCAGGTTCGCAGCCTAATTTAGAAACAGTTCTTTCTGTTTCGACCGCCAAAGCACCGGCTCTGAACCAGGAAAAGTGGTTCTTAAGTAGCACCAAAACGTCGCTGGTCTAGACTTAAGAACCGCTTGCGTCAGGAGCTGTGGGCGGGGCTACTGTTAGCGCATTTGATAATGTAACTTAAGTATACTAATGTTTAAGAAAGTTTTACTTTACCGCGATATGATACATTATCAGTACACATGATAGTAGGTAGCTACATGCTAAGGCTAACTTTTTCTGTGTTAACGATAAAATAACGTTATGTACTTTATCGATCACAACCTCCGTTTATACAGATTACACGGAGCCGCACGTACACGTTTTATTCGCCGCGTTTGGATGCTAATGTATGTTCGCAAAGCCATGAGCATTAACAGTAAAGCGACATCCGCCATTGTTTTTGTGTTTGTGTTTGCTGCTGCTGCGCTAACGTCGCTGGGACACGTGACACGTATACAGTGACGTCACACTCGGCGCTGTGACGGCTCTCTAGCCGGTGGAAAGGCAAACCGGTTCTTAGAAGGTTCGCCAGTGGAACCAACTTTGAACCAGCACTAGCGCTAGCTCTGAACCAGCACCCGGTTCTTTCCGGTGGAAAAGAGGCAATAATGATTCGTCATATATAATCTTGGTTTGAACATTGCCAAGTTCTCACAAGTAAGTGCTCACTGTAAGTGAGCCAAAGTTTGTATTCTATTCCATTCACATCTTTTTGGTTAAAGCAGATACCATTTACGTTCCACTGAACCGTTGACGGTCCGTTCTTAGCGTCAGCGACTTGAGAGATATTTCGACTCCATCCTCACAGCAGATGGTTTGAGATTAGCACAGAAATTACACCTCTAAATGGTTCATATTCGCCGACAAGTTCGGACGTTTTTGGTAAATAACAAAGCCATCATTGCTTTAAAAAAGCAAACATACACACACACAGTTCCTAGATGGTTCCATTATCCCCTACATGGTCCTGAGAAGAACCCCCTCTGTGTTTCTTACTTATTCGCAGAATGCATCCTACACATTTCCAAGATCATTGCATCTCTACATGGTTCCTTTGTCGAATAATTCCGTTCTGAGGAACAACACATTTATAGATCACTTCGCAGCAGATGATTAGAGGAATAAAGAGGCTACTTACGCCTGGCTATTACTCTATTCAGCACCGAGTCATTAAGGAAGAATCAGGAAGAGCAATTTTGGTAAAAGACACCATTAGCCTTTGATCCTCAAACATCATGGGGCTTTTTTAAAGACAGGAAGCACAGAAATGATTGGCACATATCTCTGATAGCAAGGTGGAAATCAATCCAGATACCAACAATTTTCTTCCTAGGAGACTGAAAAGGCCAGATCCTGAGTGATGGACATCTGACTAATAGCCTGTGCAAGAAGGGATCATATCCAGAGAGAAAGAATGAAGAAGAAAGATGTAAGATGAAGGTACAGAAGGTTGAGTCAGGAGAGGTTTTGTGATTGTTTGACATTTCCCCAGGAGATCTGAGACACCGTGCTGAATAAATAAGCAGGAGCTTATCTTCAGCTTTTGTCAGTTATGAAGCAACGAAGAAAGGTTCGCTTCCAAGTTGTAGCTGACAGAGAAGGTCAGAGTTTGGAGACTAGAAGCTTTTTAAATTTAAATTTGCATGTAGCATATTTTCAAAGTTCAAGAAAATCTTTAGCAATTACGTACTGCGTTGATGTTATGTACCACTTTATGTATTTGGGGTCAAACATCCTGTGTGATTGTTGGAGTGGGTGGGGAAAAGTGTCAGGACTGTTGTGTGTGTGACAGAAGAGCGTCAGGAGTGGTGTGTGTGTGTGTGTGTGTGTGTGTGTGTGTGTGTGTGTGTGTGTGTGTGTGTGAGACAGAAGAGTGTCAGGAGTGGTGTGTGTGTGTGTGTGTGTGTGTGTGTGTGTGTGTGACAGAAGAGTGTCAGGACGGTTGTGTGTGTGTGACAGAAGAGTGTCAGGAGTGGTGTGTGTGTGTGTGTGTGTGTGTGTGTGTGACAGAAGAGTGTCAGGAGTGGTGTGTGTGTGTGTGTGTGTGTGTGTGTGTGTGTGTGTGAGACAGAAGAGTGTCAGGACGGTTGTGTGTGTGACAGAAGAGTGTCAGGAGTGGTGTGTGTGTGTGTGTGTGTGTGTGTGTGTGTGTGTGTGTGTGTGTGTGTGTGTGTGTGTGTGTGTGTGTGTGTGTGTGTGACAGAAGAGTGTCAGGAGTGGTGTGTGTGTGTGTGTGTGTGTGTGTGTGTGTGTGTGTGTGTGTGTGTGTGTGAGACAGAAGAGTGTCAGGACGGTTGTGTGTGTGACAGAAGGGTGTCAGGAGTGGTGTGTGTGTGTGTGTGTGTGTGTGTGTGTGTGTGTGTGTGTGTGTGTGTGTGTGTGTGAGTGTGACAGAAGAGTGTTAGGAGTGGTGTGTGTGTGTGTGTGTGTGTGTGTGTGTGTGAGACAGAAGAGCGTCAGGAGTGGTGTGTGTGTGTGTGTGCGTGAGACAGAAGAGCGTCAGGAGTGGTGTGTGTGTGTGTGTGCGTGAGACAGAAGAGCGTCAGGAGTGGTGTGTGTGTGTGACAGAAGGGTGTCAGGAGTGGTGTGTGTGTATGTGTGTGTGTGTGTGTGTGTGTGTGTGTGTGTGTGTGTGTTACAGAAGAGCGTCAGGAGTGTTGTGTGTGTGTGTGTGTGTTACAGAAGAGCGTCAGGAGTGTTGTGTGTGTGTGTGTGTGTTTGTGTGTGTGTGTGTGTGACAGAAGCGTGTCAGGAGTGTTGTGTGTGTGTGTGTGTGTGTGTGTGTGTGACAGAAGCGTGTCAGGAGTGGTGTGGAGTTAGGTAGAAACTGATGATTCACTATGGAGACCCTTAACAGGAAAAGACAAAAGAAGAAGAATAAGAAGACTGAAGTTCTATACTGTAAACCTCTAGAATTTTTACTGCTTCTCGATAGCCAATAATACTAACTCAGGGTTTGAGGTCCGTTTAATGCTCAGTCTCTAAAAACTGAAATTACCGCTCACAGGGGGCTCATAACATAAGGGCAAATTTGTAAAATTATAATCTTTGCTCTGCTGACTTTCCATTTTTCAACCACCAAACGTCTCAGAGAACAATTCACACGTTGTTAGCCATGTCTAAAATATAAAGTGACACTTTTATAGATTATTAAACTCCACCTCACAGAGAGAGGGATGGAGAAGGAAGGAAAAAAAGTAGAAGTAAAACAAAAATCTTACAAACTCGTATGAAATGGCATTTTAGTGTAAAAAAGAATACAACCCATGATAAAACAAATAAATAAATAAATAAATAAATAAAATAAAATAAATGGCTTTTTTGTTTCCATGATTCGGTTTTCAGTTTTCTTTTACAGAATATCAAATTTTATTTAATAATGGAACTTTCATATAATAATGTCATTTATTTCATAATTTCATTTTCAAATCGATTAATAAAATAAAATAAATAAGTAAAAATAAAAAAACAGGTTGGCGGAAAGTTCCTGCCTCAAGTGGAAGAGTTTAAGTATCGATATGCGGTCGATATACCGATCTGTTGAGGTGAAGAAAGAGCTGAGCCGTAAGGCGAAGCTCTCTATTTACCAGTAGATCCACAGTACGTTCCTACCCTCACCTATGGTCATGAGCTTTGTGTCATGACCGAAAGGACGAGATCCCGGATACAGGTGGCCGAAATGAGTTTCCTCCGCAGGGTGGCTGGGCGCTCCCTTAGAGATAGGGTGAGGAGCTCGGTCACTCGGGAGGAGCTCAGAGTGGAGCCGCTGCTCCTCCACATCGAGAGGAGTCAGCTGAAGTGGCTCGGGCGCCTCCCTGGGGAGGTGTTCCGGTCATGTCCAACCAGGAGGAGGCCCCGGGGAGGACCTAGGACATGCTGGAGGGACTATGTCTCTCGGCTGGCCTGAGAACGCCTCGGTATTCCCCCGGAAGAGCTGAAGGAAGTGTCTGAGGAGAGGGAAGTCTGGGCGTCCCTGCTTAGTCTGCTGCCCCAGCGACCCGGCCCCGGATAAGCGGTAGAAGATGGATGGATGGATGAAAAAAAAAGAAAAACAATGACAGAGTGATACAAAACGGGATGTGGTAGCTCAGTGGTTAAGGTGTTGGGCTACTGATCAGAAGGTCATGGGTTCGAAGCCCAGGTCCACAAAGCTGCCACTGCTGGGCCCCTGAGCAAGGCCCTTAACGCTCGGTTGTAAATCACTCTGGATAAGGGTGTCTGCTAAATGCCGTAAATACAAAAGAATAAACATTGACATGGACCTTCTTTAAAGCATGCCTGAGCATTTTGCTTGCACTTTTGGACTCATCAGAAAAACACTTCATAAAATTTCCATAAATATATGGTACATGGCATCTGTCACCCTTTTCCCCAAACAGCCAGCAATTTCCACCCCATTCCCCCAAAACATGACACGCTATCACTGCTGCAAAGTCCTGCCGGTCTACAGCTCTGCAAAAGCCTTCATAACCCTCATTAACTGCCAACTTTATATTGCTATGCAGGGCTGATTCGCTCTGCTGGCGAATCAGAGACCTGTTACTATTCTGCTCCAGAACCGCAGCCACTTTTAGGTCATTCAGCAGCACAGTCGACTTCATTAAGGCAAATTGTATGTTACTCTGGTTAGGACGTATTCCAGCCACTTGTGGGTTAGAGTGGAAATAATTTTCGATGCATTACACCATGCGTTGCGGTTCACTGAATTTAGCAGAGCACAAAACCTGAGCATAAATACATTCGAGTGCTGGATGGTGAAAACCTTTGAAGTCTTAACTTGATGTTTGATACCATAACTAAAGTGTTTATTTGTTCAAACTGGTGTGTTATGTTATACTTAAAGAAGAACTTGAGCAGAGTCCTGATCTGAGCGCTGATTTAACCCCACTGAACATATTTGGGATGAAGTGGAACACTCCAGACGTCTTCACCCGACGTTGTTGTCAGACCTCACTACTGCTCTTGGACACAAATCCCCACAGCTACACCCCAATATCTTGTGGAAATCCTTCCCAGAAGTGTGGAGTTTATCATAGGATTTGACGGTCAGGGGGGCACAAACTTTTAGGCATGCGTATAAAAAAAAATAAAGCCGTAATCATAAAACAGATTGTAGATTTTACTGCATCACAATTGTCAAATCCTACAGTATATTATCATCCAATATAATGATTTGTCATATCATCCACACTATATATTACTGAGTTGACTAAATAGGTCGGGGGGGGGTGGGGGTAGTGGTTATCACGTTCGCCTCAAACCTCCAGGGTCTGGGTTTTGATTCCCACCTCCACCTTGTGTTTGTGGAGTTTGCATGTTCTCCCCATGCCTCGGGGGTTTCCTCCGGGTACTCCGGTTTCCTCCCCCGGTCCAAAGACATGCATGGTAGGTTGATTGGCATCTCTGGAAAATTGTCCGTAGTGTGTGTGTGTGTGAGTGAATGAGAGTGTGTGTGTGCCCTGCGATGGGTTGGCACTCCGTCCAGGGTGTATCCTGCCTCGATGCCCGATGACGCCTGTGATAGGCACAGGGACCCCGTGACGAAGAAGTTCGGATAAGCGGTAGAAAATTAATGAATGAATGAATGAATGAATGAATGAATAAATAGGTATATTGCATAAACATGCATGTAAACATGTCCGGACAGTCTATATAAGAGTTCAGATCCAGTTATTCCTGAGTTCAAGGACAGACAGATTATAACGATGCACAGTGTCAGCATTTTTCCTTCTCAACTAGCCTCGTTTTATAGCGGACAAATAGAGGCTTGTATGTTGCTCCAAACTCTCTCTCCTTCCAATGTGGGCATTCCTTTAGTCTAAAAAGGGACTCACTTGGGAAAAGTGGACTAAATCCGAAATAGGGTTTCTCTCCTGTCCTACTTCTGTACCCTAGATACTTCCGAACCTGTTTACAGGTTATTTCAGGTTCAGACACCGATCGACCCCTTTAAGAGGCGGTTATCGGAAATTAAAAAAGGCCGCTAGCTCGAACAAGCCGATTAAAAAAAAAGACAATAGTAACATCGTTCATTCTTTGGAAAAGTTTTTGATTCAAATCTGAACAACCTGTTCTGCACGTATCCTAACATCCTAATGAACCCGAAATATTATCCTCTGTGTTCTGGTGATCACACACTTGTATAAACATGGACAGGAAGACCAGACTGTACTACTCGCTTTTTATTACGTTTGCTAACACACTGTTTGTACGGAGAATGCGGTCTAATTCGGTACGTAATTAAAGGATCAGTCGCTGATTGCCATCAGTGATTGTGTTCTCGAGAGGCTTTGAGGTGAAGTTGGATTCTTTCCGGTGTCGGATTCGGTAACATAACAAAAAAAATCTGTTTAGTATAAAATGTCTGTGGTTCTAAATGTAAAATGAAGCTCTTGCTAACCTCAATTTTTTTTTCCAAATAAGTGAATTCACAAGCCGAGTGTGTAAATGGTGAAAACTGAGAAGTGCTTTCAGTTTTATTACACGCTACCGTTCTGAACAATAACATATGGGTCTCTGCTTTCTAGCAAACGTTCTGTTTTTCCTCCTGTAACGTAACATCTGGCGAGCGGATACGAAGCGTCGTCTCGTTTCCAGAGAAATTTACTTGGAATTTTTTTAAAAATTCAGACACACCCATAACAGGTGTGTTTTACGATTCCACTTAACTTCCACAGCTAGAAGCTGTTATGTTTTTATCGTTTTACTGAGCTAACAATGAGCTCCGTGATCAATCAAAACAAGGTTAAAGAATAAACTAAAATATAAAATAAACCAACCATCACAAACATAAACAAAACGGAAAAACACAAAATCTAAAAAGGAAAAAATACGCACACACACACACACACACACACACACACACACACACACACACACACATACATATATATCTGTATATATATATATATATATATATATATATATATATATATATATATACGTATATATATACGTATATATATATACGTATATATATATACGTATATATATACATATATATCTGTATATATATATATATATATATATAGAGAGAGAGAGAGAGAGAGAGAGAGAGAGAGAGAGAGCCATCAATATTGTACATTATTTTTGCATTAATACAAACGAAAAATAATAAATATGTATACTGTTAATATACTTGTTAATAAACTTATTAAACATTTGTTGTTTTACGACTGGAAGGTCCCAGGATCCTATTAATATCCTATCCTAATATTCCTATCAATATTTTAAAGTTCTTGCTTAAGATAAACTAACATCATACGATACAGAAAATTTGAAGCCAAAATATTTTTCAGATCTTAACTTAAACCAAAACTACATGAAAGTGTTTCTCATTCACAAGCTTGCAAAGCAAGATCTGTGCTCTTTAATCATTTTTAATAGCATGTCACTTAGAGGTCTTCTCGGGTCTAAAGAAATTTACCCGAACCGAAGTGACCCGAATCACTTTTTACCCGAACCCGACGTGCACAATTTTTTTTTTTAAAGAAAGACCCGACCCGAGACAAACCCGAAAAAATTAGACCCGAGTCCGACCCGTTGGCAATTTTTTTTTTTTACCCGACTGGACCCGAATGTTGCATAACTCTACACTAAAGTAACCGCTACAGCGTGGGTTCACAATTGATTGACAGGTCTGTTTCAATGAAAATTAGCTTACCGCCAGCCACACGTCGCTAGCCACATGTCGCAAGCGTTCTTGGCAAACAGAGGAGAGGTTGGAAAAGGACTCGAGTCGACATTAGACATCAGAATGGATTAAAATGTGATCTCCAGTGACTCTGTTTATGGCAAAGTCGTAAGGAATATTCCAGAAACCGATGACCTCCTGAAATTTTCACACATAACCATCTGTACAGTTTAAACTCAATGGAGCTGGAAAAAAACTACATCTAATGAGCAGCAGTTCTGTGGATGTGGACGTCCGAGGGAGGTCAGAAAAGAACAGACAAACTGGTTCAAAGCTCTATTTTAAAATAATTAACTACCACTCCAGGACGCTGACGACAAGAAATATGTCGTCTTATCTGACGAACCTTGTTTTCTTCTACAGATGGTAAGCATTGAGTCAACAGATCAGAATGGTGACAGTGGTGTACTGCTGTGGGAAGTGGTTTCTCGGTCCCCTTTATATCGCTCGAACAATGCTGGAATTAATATCTGAGTATTAATGCTTACCATGCGCATGCTTTTATGGGTAAAAATTTCCCAACGTTAACCTTCAGCACTGATTCTATTGAAAGAACCTTTTAGGGTCTTTTTACACCTGGTCACTTCCTGCGTTTTCTGTGATCCGATATCTACCCGATGGTAAAAAGGCCGGGTCTAAATGCCCTCCGAAACGTTTTGGAGACGGATATAAATCCGATGGTACGAACCCCTTCAGGAGGAGGTCTGGGACGCGTTTCAGATGAAACTGGACAGGTGTAAATGAATGTGGTTGTTCAGGCCACATACGTCAGCGCTATACTCCTCCCAAACGGAAGTACGTCACTCGCAGGTGATCTTTAATCCAGGCGTCTCGTCGGGGCTTAAAACGCGCTGCTGCCGCCAGCGAAAACGCAGCAAACAGTAAACGCTGTTTTTTGTAGCATAAATCAAGCATCGCGTTAGTTCAGGCAGGCCACGCAGTAAGATTCATCAGCTGCTAATCAGCTGTCCACAAGGCGCACCAATCCAGCACAACTTCCGTAATTTCCCTCCTTTAAATCCTCACCTTCGAGCACACCTACGCATCGCGCTGCTGCGATCCAACACCCTCCTCCGTCCCCGACTCCTCCAGCCGAACCTGTCGCCATCGGCGATTAAATTCTTCACGTAAAAAAAATGCACCTCGCGTAATTTCTGATTCTGGGCTGTAATGGGGGGGTCTATTCATTCCCCAGTGCTGCCTCCCCTATGGGAATGGGAAAATAGAACAGAACTCCTAGAACAGAACCATCCCGCCAACACTAACTGTATGCTCGCTAACCTTCATTTACGTAGTGGTCCTGACTGAAACGTCGTAACCAATTTTTTCGGCTTCTTTCTGATTGCGTTCTGAAAACCGCATACACCAAAGCGTGTTCCGTTTCTGTTACCCCGGAAATGAGGTCAAATATATGTGCATTTTAGGCGGGAGTAGAAAGATCGGATCGATATCCGATTCGCCGAGACGCATTTATGTGGCCTGATGTAAATGGAACAGTTTTAACTAATCAGATAGCTATCGGATCAGAGACAACACACGAAGTGACCGGGTGTAAAAAGGCCCTTTGATGTGGTCGAATGGGATCATGATGCAGTCATATCAACATGGACCTGAGTCATAAAGGAACATTTCTAACCCTCATACTGAGAAGATTTGAGGCTTAGGGGAACTTCCCCATATTAGTATTACGCTGTTTAAAATTGGCCAGTGAGTTTACATTTATAAAATCATCACGTTATTTTAGCATCAGACAGCTTCATGGAGTAGAAGTACATTTCTAAGAAATTCCCAATCCTTTAATCCCAGAGGACCTACTTTAGCATTAAATCGTTTTTTAGCGCATTCATGAGTTTACTTTATATGATACGTCTCTTATTTCTTAACCTGAGAAAAGTATGAAATCTAAAGCTGTATTGTAAAACTTACCACAGAATCAATTTATACTTAAGAACTTTAGTACTTTAAACAACTCTATACAATATTATACATTCAATTCAATTTATTTGTCTGGTTATTTTAACGATTCGCATTGTCACAAAGCAGCTTTACAGAAGTTTATAGTTTAAAATTTAAAATTAAGTCACTATTTATCTCTAACATCTATCTGTAATGAACAAGCCTGTGGTGACGATGGTGAGGAAAAACCTTGAGAAGAACCAGACACAGAAGTGAACCTCATCCTCATTTAGTGACACTGGACAGGAAATAATGTTAATGTAAATAATGTTAATGTGAATAATGTTAATGTGAATAATGTTAATGTGAATAATGTTAATGTGAATAATGTTAATGTGAATAATGTTAATGTGAATAATGTCATTTCTACAACAGTTTGCTTAAGTTAGCTTAGGTTTTTTTTTTACAATCTCTACATTTCTTCTCCACATACAAGTCCATGGGAAACACATCAGACAATGTGTATCTTTAAATGTTTTTCACAGGTTCTCACCAGACAGTGTTTATTAAACAATTTAGAAGCCAGTCAAAGCTTTAATATGCCTCATTAAACGCATAATTCACCATTAAACACATAACCGTCAGTCAGAACTATAATAAAGAGGCGTAATAAAGCACTACAACTTTCCAGAGTTAAACTTTTGTAAGGTTGTTAAGTGTGTGGGGTGTGTGTGTGTGTATGGACATGTGTTTTTGTGTTTCTGTGTGTTTTTTTGTGTGTGTGTGTGTGTGTGTGTGTGTGTGTGTGTGTGTGTGTGTGTGTGTGTGTTTGTGTTTTTGTGTTTCTGTGTGTATTTTTGTTTTTGTATATTGTATATTGTATATTTTGTATGTTTTTGTATTTTGTATATTTTGTTTTTGTATTCTGTATATTTTTGTTTTTGTGTGTGTGTGTGTGTTTGTGTGTGTTTTTGTGTGTGTGGGGTGTGTTTGTGTGTGTATGTGTTTGTGTGTGTGTTTGTGTGTGTGTGTGTGTGTGTGTGTGGGGTGTGTGTGTATGTGTGTGTGTATGTGTTTGTGTGTGTGGAGTGTGTGTGTTTGTATGTGTTTTTGTGTGTGTATGTGTTTGTGTGTATTTTTGTGTGTGTGTGTGTGTGTGATGGTTCAATCCGCCCCACTGTACAGCTATATATTTAGCACAAAATAAAATGTACACCATTCTTCAGCCTAATAGTCAATCAGCCAAGATATATTTTGTTGTTGTTATTTTTAGTGTTATTTCTGCCCAGAAACCACAAGGCTACCATGTAAGAAACGTCTAAATCTACCAGCTTAATATCATGGAAGCTGCATATATTAATAATCACCATGTTTTCACTGATTAGGTGCATTTTTGTTCAGAATGTTGCTTTAATGCTGCACTTTATCGATACACACTCAAGCACACACACACAGTCAGCCTACGCAGAGGTGTTGCATTCACACACACTCTCACAGCGCGGCATCCGAGCGGCACGATGGAGGAAGAAGTGGAGCTCTGGCTAATGGCACAGTGACTCAGCAAAGTCTCTCTGCATCCTTCAGGCTCTGAACACCTCCACCTGGCCTCTCTCGCACGCAGACACACACACACACACACACACACACACACACACACACACACACACACACACACACACACACACTTACTCACCACTGTATAACAATAATCCACGCTTCGCTGATGCACACACACATACACACACTGTACTGTCTGTGTAATGTCAGTACACAAACTGCTTACAGTCTGCATATTATTCCACCCACTCTCACTCCCTCTATCTCTCTCTCACACACTCACTTAGTATATAACAGTTCCTTACAGCCCACTCATTAACCCACACAAACACCCACACACACCCCCACACACACACACAGCTGTGTTGAGCCCACGCACACTTCAGCTCCTCGGAGCTCATCCTCTGTCCCTCACCACCTACACCTCTGTCTTACACACCTGCAATACACACCAGTGCATGAGAGAGAGAGAGAGAGAGAGCGCGAGAGAGAGAAGAGGGAAGAAAGTGATGCAGTGAATAAAAGAGAGAGAGAGAGAAAGAGAGTGAGAGAGTGATAGAGAAAACATAGCATCAATCATTTTATTAATTTTTTTTCTCTCAATTCTACAGACACGATGTGCTCACCTACAGTATAAATACCCCAGTGACTGTATTACATATTAGTTTTAGCTTGTACTTGGTCAGCACCGTCACCTCTGCCATCCGGTATTTCGTTCTCCATTTCATCATTTATAGAATAAAGTATTTAAATCTAAAACGTCTCGATATAAAACAATGCATTCCTGCATCATCGACTGCATTATTTTGTTGTCGTCGTTGTTGTTGTTGTTTTGGCAGGCTCTGGTCTTCATCACTTTACTTCCACATGGACGGATTCTCTGAAGAGGCTCCATTTGTGTGGAACCCAGTCCTTATTACTCTGATCACATGACCACTGTTTCCATGGCAGGCGTTGCCGTGGTGAGGCAGATCAGTATGGATCGGGACACTAGCCGCTCGCCGTGCTATGGCATTCCAGCGGAGGAGTGATATAAAAGAAGCATATGCACAATACTACACAATCTGGGTCATCTTTTATCTAGAAGTCTACAGACCTAGTTTTTAGATCCACTTTAATTCTTTTTCCACAAAGCTCACAATTTTTCTATTGGTCTCCAATCAAGTACCAAAGGTTCTAGTTGAGTACCTGCTCAAGACAGGTCAGGATCCTGCAATGTTCCTGTACACAACGGTCTGATCTCCCCTTCAGTCACAGCTTGCCACTTTAAAGTAACCATGGACAATCAACTGTCCTTTTCCTCGCATGTTGCTAATGTGACTCGCTCATGCCAGTTTCTTCTCTACGACATCAGAAGCATTCGGGGATTTTTGGCTGCCCAGGACTTGTTCGGTCTGTTGTCATCTCAACCCTGGACTACTGCAACTCACTGCTGGCAGGTCTACATATGAACACAATTCGTCCTTTGCAAATGATCCAAAATGCAGCCACACGACTTGTTTTCCACCTGTATGGAGTCTCACACACCTCCCCGCTGCTGTGTTCCTCCACTGGCTTCTGCTAGCTAGATTAAATACAATGATGCTTGCCTACAAAGCCAAGAGCAGCTCCCTTTTACCTCCAAAGCCCTCATCACTCCTCACACTACACCTCACACCCTCAGATCTACCAGCACTGCTCCACTGGTCCCACCACCTCTCAGGGTATGATGGAGGTATACAAAAAGACTCTTCTCTGTTTTGTCCTCTGTATAGCAAACCCGAGCTGTTCGGTCGGTATGTTTATGACTCAATTGTATTTAATTTAATTGTATTTAATTTAATTGTATTTAATTTAATTGTATTTAAACATGCCTTTTTAACTCACTACAACGCTAAATCAATGAGAACCCTGAGCTTGTTTCTTTACAACGAGACGGTTCCATCTGAGGTAATAGGAGACAATGACACCCGAAGTGTGTTGCTTATGTCCAGTTTATTCCGTCGTTTTGTTTCGGTTGCCATCACTGCAGAAAACCCCGCTTCACACAGATAGCATGTCGGAAATGACGATAGGGATGTAAGTGCTGTGGTGACAATCTCAGGGTATTCCGCCATGACTTTAATCCAGAACACCGGCAGAGTTTCTAACTTTCGTCAACTTTAACGACGTCTGTTTCGTGCTCATTTTTGCTAATTTGTGGGTTAAATTTGAGCAAACACAATATACACGTACACCAAGCACTGTTAAACATGACAAAGTACCGGTGAACAGAGAGAAGAGCGATACACACCTTCTCTCTCCACCAAAGCTACAACACCATTGGCCCGATATCATGATATTTTGCGCATGCGCGGTATCGGTGCGGCTTTAGGTGACGTCTCTCAGCTCCCGGTTAACTTCTCGTCCAGGGAAAGTCGCACAAACCCGAGAGAAATACACCACAGTAAATAAAATGGAAATAATTTAATGTTCCTTCGGCGGCCCGGTACCATTTGGTCCACCGACCGGTACCGGTCCGCGGCCCGGGGGTTGGGGACCACTGCTCTAGAGCTTATATAAACTCCACTCTGGCTGGGTTTAGTAATTGTGTACTAAGAACACAACAGCAGTACGACAGTTAACGACATCACGACTCTAGTCCGTCCTCCACATAGACAGATTATTTAAAGAACCTTCTTTTGTGTTACATCGTTCCAGGACTGAAACCTTATCAGCTCTGCATTGGGGAGATTTAATAATGAGTGTGTGAGCTTTTGTTTGAGTTGAACACACACGTTACACAAGCTTTTAACGTTATCGTCCATGAACCGGCAATCCATTCACCGCGAGGTCCTCGTACGCGACGTCGCGCCGGAGCAAAAAAGGCAATTAAAGCTGAAGCTCAAACCATGACTGTGTCGGCTCTTACAGCTGAGGAGACGATAAAAAGCCTGAAAAAAAACAAACCTGATGTCTGATCTCTTCATTAAAGTTTAACAACAAGAAAAAAAAACGCTTCTCTCAGCTTCTGTCTGGATCACATCCACAGCGTGGACGACGAGACGGCGAAGAAAAACGATAACGTTAACAACACGACGTGTGAAAACGTGTACAGTCGGTACAATTCTCCTAAAAATGTCCCCATTCTATTCTATTCATATTTTCCCTCGTTCTGTCCATCTCTTATGGAGTATGTAAAATGTCCCCTTTGTCTTTATATTTCATCATCTGAATGTATTCTCTCTTCCCCTTTACTCTCATTTAATTCTCCACATTCTCTCTCCTCAATGTGTCCCCCTTTTCTTCATAACGTCTTCTTTACACTGTCCCGCTTTTACACCATAGTTTCTCTTTATACTGTCCCTTTTTACTCGCCGTAGTTTCTCTTCATAATGTCCTCATCATAGTGTCTCCTTCATATTGTCTGCTTTTACTCCATAGATTCTCTTCCTGATGTCTCAATTTTCTCACTGTAGTTTCTCCTCATTCTGTCCCCTTTTCTCCATAGTGTCTCCTTCATACTGTCCCGCATTTATTTATAGTTTTTCCTAAGGATGTCCCTTGTTTCTTCTTAGTGTCTTCCTGTATATTCTCATCATTCTTTCTCCTCATTCTGTCCCCTTTTCTCCATAGTGTCTCCTTCATACTGTCTCATCTTACTCCATAGTTTCTCTCTATGATGTCTCCTTTTTCTCACTGTAGTGTCTCCTCAGTCTCCGTCACTCTGCATAATCCCCCTACCCTTTTCTCCTCATCCTTATTCACCTCCTCGTACTTCCTTCCCCTCGCACTCTCTCTTGACTCTGCACATTTTCCTCTCAAAATGTCCTCTTCGTCTTCGCTGCTGCCTTTCCTTTCTCCTCTTGTCCCCTTTGTGTTTACTTACACTGTCCTCTCTTCCCATGGTCCCCTCCTCATCCCACACCTCTTGTCCTCTAACTGTCCCTCCTTTCCTTCAGCATTTTAGGTCATGAAGATCCCAGCAGTGGCACTGTGGCAGTCACTGGACCTAAACCCTCGGAGCGCCAGCTGTCCTTCATGAGTCACACGTACTCGTGTCACTCAGCCTTCAACCTAAGAAGAAGTAATATATATATATGCCAAATAAAAAGGCTTTGTTTGCTTTAGAGCAGAGACGCTCGATAAAACAGCGCTTCATGACGGCGTAATAAATCCTGATCTGTAGAAATGTTTTGGACAAGATTTAGTTTATAGAGTAGAAATGGGACAATCTTTAATATGTTATTATTTAATATGTTATTATTATAAAGAGCTTTGAGTACACACACACACACACACACACACACACACACACACACACACAAACTGAGGTTCCTGGAACTCTCAACAGGCCACATCAACATAAAAAACACACACCCACACAGAGCTAATTAATGACCTCTGGAGGAGAAATCACAGATGAACCGGCCGTTAATAGAGCAGCGATGTGTTTGTTAGGTGTTTTTATTTACATCAGCAAAAAAAGGATTCATAATCCTTTCAGGAAACCATGAGCAGCCAATTAGTGGTTAGCACGTTCGCCTCACACCTCCAGGGTCGGGGGTTCGATTCCCGCCTCCGCCTCGTGTGGGTGGAGTTTGCATGTTCTCCCCGTGCCTCGGGGGTTTCCTCCGGGTACTCCGGTTTCCTCCCCCGGTCCAAAGACATGCATGGTAGGTTGATTGGCATCTCTGGAAAATTGTCCGTAGTGTGTGTGTGTGTGTGAGTGAATGAGAGTGTGTGTGTGCCCTGTGATGGGTTGGCACTCCGTCCAGGGTGTATCCTGCCTCGATGCCCGATGACGCCTGAGATAGGCACAGGCTCCCCGGATAAGCGGTAGAACATGAATGAATGAATGAATGAATAAATGAGTAGCCAAAACAGGTGAGTGTGCAAATCAGAGCAGTGATGTGCATACAGAAGTTAGTGTAGAGAAGCTGGACATTTTCCTCAAACAATTTGTTAACGCAAATTTTTCCTACTTTAAAAGTATTCGTCAGTACCTTCAGGAATACACCGAGGACGTCAAAGAAGTTTTACAGAAAATAGTTTTAAATTATATTTATATTTATCCTCATGAGCAAGACTGAGGCGATGGTGAGACTAGAGAAATGGGAGAAAAGACTGATGAGGAAGAAACAACTGGAGAGAAAAAAGCTTGCGAGGAACCAGAAGGTTGTTGATTGTCGAGGTTTTTACAATCGTTGTCACCAAAAATGCTCGGTTTTACAGCTTTTTCTAAAAAAAAATGCAATGTATTGTGCTTTTCTTTTTTTTGCAGGAATTGTCCAAACTGCAAGCACAAGATTCTTCTTTTCAATTTTTTAACGTACGATTTCTTGTTTTAAATACATATGTAAAAACTTCCTATGAGACTCGTGTACTCGTGGTTCACCCCCGTGAAAGAAAGAGGACTCGATGAACGGTGTGATGATGTCACAAGACACGTCTCGACCCAAATCTGTGGAAAATCTGCAGTCATTTAAAAAAAATCGCAAACTCCTCTTACTATCATAAATACAGGTTTCCCACTAGGAAGTCGTAATTACGACCGAGAAACTCCTAGATAATCAAATCTCTCGGCATCGAGTAGCCGAACAGACTTTTACTACTGAAGGATACGTTTGGTTTATTTTACTAAATGCAGCTTATTCGTAGTGCTTAACCTTTTGCTCATATTTAGGTAACGTGTTAGACATAATGTAGGGAGTTATTAGTCATGCGTTCGGACATGGTAGTATTGCTAATCGTTCTATTTCCTTATAATATTTGCTCGCTTTGTAAACCGAGGTTTTGCAAACAACTTACAGTGAAAACTTTTTATTTATAACGTATTATGTTTTGTTCTTATGCTCTTACAGTTTCAGCTTTAAGCTTTAGGACTGCATGTTTGTCCTCCGTGGTAAAACGTTCAGCTCTGGTCTGGGAAGTGACCTGTTTTTTGGAATGAACACTGAGGTCATTGTGT
This sequence comes from Tachysurus fulvidraco, assembly GCF_022655615.1. Taxonomy (NCBI): domain Eukaryota; kingdom Metazoa; phylum Chordata; class Actinopteri; order Siluriformes; family Bagridae; genus Tachysurus; species Tachysurus fulvidraco. The sequence continues at coordinate 2,133,243 of NC_062523.1, read as the reverse complement.
TGTGGGTCCCCTCTTTATTCAAACAACCCTAAAAGTACCCCACCAAACACACCAACACACACAAACACGTCCTGTCCTCGCCGCTACCACCACACACACACACACACACACTTGATCATTAACCCGTTTTTCTCTCCCTGCTCCTGCTGGATGTCTGCGTGTAGACAAAAGCGAGTCCATCTGCGAGCGAGCTCGGCCACGCAGGACGTTTTGAGAAGAATGTTTACGACGTCGATGCCAAAACCAAAACTTTGGGGAACTGCAGGAAGATTCCAGAAGATGAGGTATATACTGGCAGGGAAATATGTCGGAACTGTACAACAAGACTCAGGGTTTGTACGGCATGTACTGTATAATCTCAGCGGCAGCATGTAGCATCCATCAAGCTTGTGATAAAAAAAAATCCTTTAGCCATGCTGAGATGACGTGAAGGACTATATGACCAGCACGGCTGTCAGTACTCAGTACTCAGCCAGACCCACTTAGCTACAAGACACACACTCAGTAGCCAAGCTATAGGCTTTTCCACTGCAGTACACCATTTTATGTGACATGGATTTTGAGGAAAATGTGTCTGTAGTCATGATGTTTCAAGACTTGAGGGTTGACTGTGTGCAAATGCAGTCTGTCCGATCGCTCCGTGTCCGGTCAACGCCAGTCTATCCCTGTCGAATTTCTTCTAAACCCACTTAGAATATTTGCTTGAATATCTACTTGAGATCTGTTGCTTTTTGTCTGTAGTAGCATTCTCATTCCACTAACATTTGTAGACAAGACTCTAACACTAAGTCTAGTCACCTGGAGAGATCCACAACTGAGCTCGCCAGGTCCTGCCGTCCTGAATATATGAGAAAATAATCACAACAGATGTTTATCCTGTTTATAAAGAGTGACTGTAACGATGTAGAGAAACATAGGCAAGAAAGGTACACATCAAGAAACATGGTACAAGAAAGGTACACATCAAGAAACATGGTACAAGAAAGGTACACATCAAGAAACATGGTACAAGAAAGGTACACATCAAGACTCTTCTTTGTTCTGATGCCCCATAAATGTCCTTGGCTGTCTTCAAGCTAGAGGTCTTCTTGGGTCTAAAGAAATGTACCCGACCCGAAGTGACCCGAATCACTTTCTACCCGAACCCGACATGCATAATTTTTTTTTTAAGAAAGACGCGAGTCCGACCCGACGTCAACTTTTTTTAACCCGACTGGACCCGAATGTTGCGTAACTCTACACTAAAGTAACCGCTACAGATTGGATTCAAAATTGATTGACAGGTCTGAGCTTACCGCCAGCCACACGTCACAAGCGGTCTTGGCAAACAGCGGAGAGGTTGGAAAAGGACTCGAGTCGATGCACACACACACACACGAGATACAGTAGTCCGGGTCTTCTCGGGTCCGTTCGGTAAAAACACATTAATTTTAAATTACCCGAGACCAGATGTCGCTCGGGTCTCGGGTCGGACCTCGGGTTTTCGGATCTAAGTGCACCCGTGAAGACCTCTACTTCAAGCGACGTACAGAGACCTACCTCTTCCTGAAATACTTAAACAACCACCGGCATTACAAAATAATTTAAAACCTTGCCGTTGCTCTGGATAAGAACGTCCGCCAAAGTTTAATGTCTCATAAATCAAGTGTAACAGTTAAAATGTAGGCAGTGAGAATCGACTGTTCTGCAAAGAGAACCGAAGCTGGAGTGCAAAGATCCATAAATGGTTTTATACTGTGTGTCGCTAGGAATTATTTTTACAGCTCTGGATGATAGAACTGCATTTAGGATTTCCTGTAAATCTCTCATTAGCTTTTCCCAGAGGCCAAAAAAAGAATTTGCCCCTGTTTTTGTTGTGTCCATGCCATGTTTGGCATCCAATGTCGTCGTCATAATCCCACTCCACAATAGTGGTTAGTTCATACGACTAGAAGTTTTTATCCAGCCTACTACGAGTAATATATTCATAGAAATGTGCTTAAAAAAACTGATATTCAAAGTAAATGTTGATAAGGATGTTATCTGCAACCACTAAACTTCCGTGTAAGTTCCCAACAGTGGGGAAAAACACACATCACACACTGAAAGCCGACAGAGTCCTGACTCATTTTATATCAGACTTGCAGCCAGAAAATCATTCGTTTGTTTACACTGACTGAAAATGCCCCATAAGTCCATTTCCTTTCTTCCGGTGGGACGGAACGGCAGTGTACCGTACCGGTTAAAAGGGTCGCGAATTTAAGAGTTTAGGGCAGTATTTACTTTAGCCGAATCAACGAAGGCAGATTAGTTCATTAACTCTAACATTGAACATAAGGGTTGTGGTTCTGAGGAAGTAAATACGTCACTAATATTTGAGCTGGTCGACTTGTTGCTAAACAAAATACACATCACATAGGTACCAATATATTCTTTCTACTTCTGAGTTAAACTGAACGATGGATGACTTTTTGCATACATACAGTACAGAAGCAGCGATTAAACAAGTTTAATCATACACATATTCGCCTGCGTACTTTATATACAGCAACAGAATTAAAAGTGACATCGGCTCAATGGCATGTCAGACCCTGTATTTACTCTCTCACTCACTCATTCATCTTCTACCGCTTATCCTGACTTCTCGGGTCACGGGGAGCCTGTGCCTATCTCAGGCGTCATCGGGCATCGAGGCAGGATACACCCTGGACGGGGTGCCAACCCATCACAGGGCACACACACACTCTCATTCACTCACACACTCAAACACACACACACACACTACGGACAATTTTCCAGAGATGCCAATCAACCTACCATGCATGTCTTTGGACCGGGGGAGGAAACCGGAGTACCCGGAGGAAACCCCCGAGGCACGGGGAGAACATGCAAACTCCACACACACGAGGCAGAGGCGGGAATCGAACCCACAACCCTGGAGGTGTGAGGCAAACGTGCTAACCACTAAGCCACCATGCCCACCACCCTGTATTTAATGTACAGCAAATTCACAAGCAGTGAAGTTTCTCTTCCCGCCGTCATCATGATTGTAGTCATTAATTAGAACTTACATTCTAAAGTATTTACTAAGCTTTGGTTTGTACTCTACTTTAAAGGTTTTAAAATGAGGATTTGGTAGCCTAGAAGGTTGCAAGTTCGATTCCTACGTCCACCACGTTCCCATTGCTGGGCCCCTGAGCAAGGCCCTTAAACATCAATTGCTGATGTAAAAATGTACGTCCAAACAACCGCCGCAGTATATCTATATATGCCAGCCAGCTTGTGTGTGTGTATGTGTAGACATAGTTCTAGGTCATCACTGATATAATGTTTTAACGGAAATAATAAGCCCAACCTCACACATCTAACTTCTGTATGTTAAAGAGCAGGCTGGAGAAAGGCTGCAAGACTTCATCGATCCAGGCAACACGACTCGTGGGCTTTTCATTACTGATGCATTGGATGGATCTACAGCAGCATTGTCCACAGTCTGTTTACAACGGATGGAAATCGATGCCCACGACAACACACCGTGGGAATCCTATTAGGCTTTGAGTACCTGTATTCCACTCGATCAAGTTAAGTCAAGTCAAGTCAAGTCAAGAGATTCCTTATTGTCATTTCAACCATGTATAGCTGACGCGGTACATAGTGAAATGAAACGTTTCTCCATGACTTTTGGTGCTACACAGAACAAAACAGAGCTGTGTAAATCAACAAAGAGCTAAGGACGAGGACACGACTTGGACAAAGTGGACCTAGCCACATAAATTGCTTCATGTTCAACCTAGTGGGTTGTGGTACAGTAGTGTTTAAGGTGTTGGACTACCAATCGGAAGGTTGTGAGTTCGATTCCTACGTCCACGAAGCTGCCACTGCTGGGCCCCTGAGTAAGGCCCTTAACCCTCAATTGTTCCATTTTATAAAAACGAGATAAAAATGTAAGTCTCTCTGGATATAAGGGCGTCTGTTAAATGCTGTAAATGTAGTGAAAACAGTGCAAGACAAAAGACACAAAGACATACAAGACAAAACACTACATGACAGTTACACAAAGTAGCACTGAGCAGTGTACATGTAAACATAGATGTATAGTAAATGAGTGTGTGTTCAGTTCAGTTCTGAGGCATCTGATAGCTTGAGAGAAGAAACTGATGTACAGTCTGGTTATGAGGGCCCGAATGCTTTGGAACCTTTTTCTAGACAGCTAGAGGGTAAATAGTGTGTGTGAGGGGTGTGTGGGGTCATCCACAATTCTCTTGGCTTTGCGGGGGCAACGTGTGGTATAAATGTCTGTGATAAAGGAAAGACAGACTCTGATGGTACGATCAGCTGTCCTTACTATCCGCTACAGGGTTTTGTGGTCTGTGCAATTCCCAAACCTGACAGTGATCCAGCTGCTGAGGATGTTCTCAATGGTCCCTCTGTAGAACCTGGTCAGGATGGGGTGGTGGGGTGGGACAAGAGATTTCATCAGACTTTGTGAGATGTAGAGACAACCTTCATAGATTAACAATCTGTGTTGGCTCTACAACAGGCTGTTAGCTGTTGCACCTCCTCTCTGTTTGGTGTGAACAGTGGTGCGCTGACTTAAGGGGCCCCGGTGCTCAGCGTGGTGGTGCTGGAGATGCTGTTCCTGATACAGACTAGCTGAGGTCTCTACAGTCAGGAAGTCCAGGATCCAGTTGTGGAGGGATAATTGTAATGAATGCTGAACTGAAGTCTACAGTATGAACAGCATTTGTATGTCAGTGTCCTCCTCACTGTCCATGTGCGTGAGGGCCAGATGGAGGGTCGTGACAATGACATCGCCTGTGCAGTGACTCGGATGATACGCAAGGGGTCGAGTGAAGGTGGTAGCATGTCTTGAAGTGCCTCATGATGAGTCTTTCAATTCAATATTATGGATTTGAGTGTGATGAGGTGGAACTGGAATGTTGTCTGGACCAGCCAGCTTCTGTGGGTCAACTCTGTGTAGAGTTCTTCTCACATCATCCTTGGTTAAACACGCTCTTCTTTCAAACACGCTCTTCTGTTCCTCAAACCGAGCATAGAAATCATTCAGTGCATCAGGAAGGAAGTCATCACTGTCACAGGGTCACAGGCGTGATCGCCAGGATGCCCTGCCACATACGGCTGGTGTCACCGCAGTCACGGAAGTTCCTGTGGATTCTCTGGGCATGTGCATGCTTTGCCTCTTTCATGGCCCAGGACAGTGCACTGATGACATGCCATGTCTTAGAGACAGTCATGTCATCACTGCACTTCCTCCCTGAACATGTTCCACACAGTATATTTAAAACAGTCATGAAGGACAGAGATGTCTCCTTCTGGCCAGGATTTTACCTGCTTCAGAACTGGTTTAGAGCATCTGACATGCAGACTGTATGCTGGAATAAGCATAACAGAGATGAGTAAGGTGTGGGCGTGGCTCCGCATGGTACACACCTACACACCAGAAACGTTTGTGTAAACAAAATCAAGAGAGTTCACGAACTCAAGTGCACATACTAGTGGGATTTAGGGAGCACTGATTTGAGATTTGCATGGTTAAAGTCTCAGACGGTTAAACAGTCCGTCAGGGTGATGGGATTGTAAAGAGTGCTAATAGCCCCATGGACTTCACAAATTGCACTGGTGTGTGTGTGGGGGGGTGTAGACACAGGCCAAGCTACCACTACAAGACGTACCACACAGAGCTGCGTTTCTGTCGGCACAAAAGGAGGTGAGCCCCTCTAACTGATCCTCCATGCATCCATCCATCCCTCCCTTCCTCCTTCCCTTCCTCCCTCCCTTCCTCCCTCCCCCTCTCTCAGCCAGACTGCAGATACGCTCCACTGTTTCAACCTGACGGCTCTAAAATGGACGCCAGACAAAGAGACTTAAATGCAAAACCTCTTCACAAAGACGGAGAGCACGATGCAGAGAGGTCCACACTGCACAGAAGATACAAAACCCCTGGACAAAGGCATCTGTGTTAGAAATGTTAGTAAATCCATAATCATCAGTAAAGAACCGCACAGGTCGGAATTACATCCATTCGGCACGAATCCGTTAATATTCAATAAACATCTCGCATGGACTCTACACATATAAAGACATGGATTGAAATGGAGGATGACTCAGCTATGTGCTGCTGCTGCTGCTGGTGTAGGTGTAGGTGTAGGAGGGAGGGAGTGCAACATTTCTCTCATCTGATTTTCAGCCAGCTTCTTGTTGAAGGACCGGTGACATTGTGATATTGTGACATATCTGAAAAGACTTAGAACCAACAGCGTGATGAGAAAGATAAGTGCAGCATGTCAGCCAGTTTTACAGCTCTGTACAAACATCAAACGTCTCGGATTTTATGTACGCCTGGACGTCTCGTCTACTGCATGCTGACGGTCTGAGGTGAACGATGGCGTCCAGAAGTACAGTGACACTGCAGAAATGTGTCTCACACACACACACACACCACACACACACTCATCAGCGACCCGAGGGTCATCAGCCATTGATCTACACTATGGCTAACTGACATTGCACAAGAGCATGCGTTTGAAGATCCACACGATCTTCAACCTCCTTGATCAAAGGTGTCTCTGTTCAAACAACCACCATCATGTTTCTTTTAGAATGTTGTGAGCAAGAATTAAGATTTTTTTAAAAAGATGAACACAATGAAACTGTTTGCTGTTTCAGCACAAGTGATGCTGAACCTAAACTGGGTCATTTTACTGACTCTCTGCAACACACACACACACACACACACACACACACACACACACACACACACACACACACACCATCTTTTCAGTGAAATAATTATTAGATAGACAGATAGATAGATAGATAGATAGATAGATAGATAGATAGATAGATAGATAGATAGATAGATAATAAAGTGTACTGTGTGTGCAACCTGTGTGAAGATCTGACTCGTTCAATGCGGGCTCATCTTTAAAAATATTTAAAAAATCTGAAACTCTCTCTCTCACACACACACACACACACACACACACACACACACACACACACACACACATAAATACACACCCAAAAACGCACACACAGACACATACAGACGCACACACAGACGCACACAGACGCGCGCGCGCGCACACACACACACACACACACACACACACACACACACACACACACACACACACACACACACACACACACACACTCCTGAAATGCCTGGTCCAGAGACATGAATGAGATCTAATTGTCCTCTCTGTAGTTACGCTCACAAAGAGACGCACTGCGTCCTGCCTGTGATTAAAAGTAATAAACGGATTGGTCAGAAACACTAGAGTCTGTGGTTCCTGTAGCTGTGTAACCTGTGTAACCTGTGTAAGATGTGTAAGATGTGTAACCTGTGTAACCTGTGTAACCTGTGTAAGATGTGTGAGATGTGTAACATGTCCTGATCCTTCCTGCGGCTACACTGCGCTCTCAGCACCAGTAATGAATGAGGAACTGCGTCTTACCTGTTCACGGAGTCCGCTGCAGACTGCACGACTCGGAGCGCACTGACATGCAGGAGGCGGGGCGTCGGGGAACAAAAAACACGCCCACCTACAAATAAATACGGTAAATAACCCCAAGATGGAGCATCTGAATTTAGGGCCTTGTTAAAGTGAAGAAAGAGCAGCAACACCAGCAGTGATACTAATACTGCTACTAATAATGACATATATATAATATTACTACTACTACTACTACTACTACTACTAATAACAATAATAATACAACTAATAATAATTTATATATATATATATATATATATATATATATATATATATATATATATATATATATATATATATATAATAATACTACTATAATAATTATATATATATACGTATATATATATATATATATATATATATATATATATACGTATATATATATATACGTATATATATATATACGTATATATATATATATATATATATATATATATATATATATATATATATATATATATATATATATATATATATAATATTACTATTACTAATAGTAGTAATAACTTACACACACACACGTACACGCACACACACACATACACACACACACACACACCCTGCAGTAGACTGGCATCCAGTCCAGGACATGTCCAGTCCAGGGCGTGTCCTTGTGCCCAGAGTCTCCTAGGATAGGCTTTAGGTTCCATCGACCCAGAAGAAACAGTGCTATAGTGAATGAACAGATTTATTCAGTTCGGTAATAACTAGTTAGCGGGTATTTAGAGTAAGTAGTGTAAAAATTTTAATTTAACACATCAAGCTGCTGTCTTATTTACATCTACATTTACAGCATTTACCCTTATCCAATGTGACACATTTTTTTATCTCATTTTTATTTGATTTAAATGTGTATATATATATATATAAATAAATAGTAATATATATATATAAATAGTCAATAAAAATAATATACATGTAACATATAAGATTGACGCTTTTAAGATTATATTATGTAAAGCATGGTGTTTCCATGTTATTCTAGCAGCAGTTGCCATAATCTTTTTTCGCATTATTTTTTGGTTCTGAGTTTTGTAGACTGTTTCCACAATTATGTTACTTTTGTTGTTTAATATTCTAATGTTCCTTATCATTTATTTTTGTTACATTAACTTGTGTTAGGAACTAATATGTCTATTTATAGTCTATTTGCTTTGACTATCATTACTGTTCTTTTAAATAAACATGTAAATAATGATTATTTTCACCATGATTGGCAGGTGTGAACTTGTAGCTCTGTGTTATATATATTTGACAGCATTAAGTTTTAAACTGCAAGTCGGCGTATTGAGGAGTGTATTTTTTCCTATGAGCTTATTGTCTGTGATTTACGGTAACATAAGCGTTACTGGGGCTTTATGGAAGCTAAAGCTCCGCCCCCTGTGTCTTAACACTACAATAGAAATGATCCTGAACTGACAGTTTAATAACGTTTCACTATTTATATGTAAATAAATATAATCATCTGTCTGGTTGATTTATTTATACAATATGGAATGCAATAAAATGTATTAAATTGAAAGTACTATCATTTAAAATAACAGAACAGAATAGAACAGAAAACAGGACACAGTAACATGATGAAGAACAGAGTATCATACAATAGATCAGAACAGAATGGCATGAAGAAGAACAATGTAGAATGGAATAAAAGGGAAAGTAACAGAGTAAAATGGAACACAGTCATACACAGAAGAACAGTAGAACAGTGTAGAATAGAATATTAACAAATGGCTATAAGACTTAATAGAATAGGACAAAACAAAATGTAACACAGTACAAGAAAGTAGAATAGAATAGAAAAAGATCTATTATATATATATGTGTGAATGTGTGTGCGCGCATGTGTGTGTGCGTGTGTATGTGTGTTTGTACATGTGTGTGTGTGTGTGTATATGTGTGTGTATATGCGTGTGTGTGTGCGTGTGTATGTGTGTGTGTGTGTGTGTGTGTGTGTGTGTGTGTGTGTGTGTGTGTGTGTGTGTGTGTGCGAATGTGTGTGCGTGTGCGCGCATGTGTGTGTGCGTGTGTGTGTGTTTGTATATGTGTGTGTTTATGTGTGTATATGCGTGTGTGTGTGAATATGTGTGTGTGTGTGTGTGTGTGTGTGTGTGTGTGTGTGTGTGTGTGTGTGTGTGTGTGTGTGTATGCATGTGTGTGTGCGTGGGTGTCTGTGTGTGTGCGTGAGCGTGTGTGCGCGTGCGTGAGCGTGTGTGCGCGTGTGCGCGCGTGTGTGACTTTCAGCAACAAACCGACTTGTGTCAGAAACACTATGCACACAACACAAAATAAGAAATATGATGATTCTGTACATTTAATATAAGCTTCAGCAATAATCTACATTTACTAAACAGTATGAATACATAAAAAACGTACTGAACATAAACTGGTAAGTGTGTAAAACAACTAAAATACATAAAGATGGAGTATTAATGTGATGCTTATTAACATTATTCTCGTTATTAATGTTAACAAGCATCATGTTAATACTCGAGTTAATACTTTACTTAATGAAGTTATTTACTATTAATGAAATGCTTGATAAACAGAGTTTAAAGTGACGAGTTTATAGTGACGAGTTTAAAAAAAATAAATTTTGACAATTTGGTAAAAAAAAAAAAAAAAATCTGGTCCCTGATTGGACAGATCGATTTTATAAATTAACAATAATGGGTTTAACTTTGGAGCAAAATGTTCAGCTAAAACATAAAGAAGTCTTAAAGATCAAATGTTGCTTTAGAGGCATAATAAACATTAACATTTCATCGCCAAAGCTTGGATACAGACTATGAAATTAGATCAGAGAAATATAACAAAGGTTATTTATATATATATATATATATGAAATCATCATCAGTAAATGAAAGTGTGTGTGCCATGTGATGGGTTGGCACTTCGTCCAGGGTGTATCCTGCCTTGATGCCCGATGACGCCTGAGATAAGCACAGGCTCCTCGTGACCCGAGGTAGTTTGTAGCTCCAACTTGAAGCTGGAATTAACGTCTTCCTCAGCAGATAATTTGGTGTCAGGCCACATCAGCCTCAGACACATGGACAGAATTCAGTGATCGAAGGAGTTTTATTCATCTTACACCACAGCAGTTTTATCAAACTACATGTCGTTGTTTTTATCCATTCATTCATTCATTCATTCATTCATTCATTCATTCATTCATCCATTCATTCATTTTCTACCGCTTATCCGAACTTCTCGGGTCACAGGGAGCCTGTGCCTATCTCAGGCGTCATCGGGCATCGAGGCAGGATACACCCTGGACGGAGTGCCAACCCATCGCAGGGCACACACACACTCTCATTCACTCACACACACACACACACACACACTACGGACAATTTTTTCCAGAGATGTCAATCAACCTACCATGCATGTCTCTGGACCGTGGGAGGAAACCGGAGTACCTGGAGGAAACCCCCGAAGCAACTTGCAAACTCCACACACACAAGGTGGAGGCGGGAATCAAACCCCCAACCCTGGAGGTGTGAGGCGAACGTGCTAACCACTAAGCCACCGTGCCTCCCTGTTTTTATCCATTTATATAAAATATTAACCTATTTGTAGAAACATCCATCCATCCATCCGTCCACACCACTTATTGCACTGGGTTGCATGCGTGACAAATGCAATATCTTTATTTATTTAGGTTCATTTGTCTTTATTTTGATGGGTGGGTTTCGGGTCCGAAGACGCACCCACTGCTGCAGAGCTAGTCCGCGGTACCTAGACAGTAGGATCAAGACCCATCATCTTGCTGAAAGAAGATTATAGAATTGTTATGTTTTCTTTTTCATTTTTACCTTTTATATGAATTTATGTAATCATTTGTATGATTAAGAAATGATATAATATTCAATATTATGTTCAGATATTAAGACAAGAGTAACATTTAAAAGAAATCACAAGGTTTTGTGTCAGCAGCATACAAACACAATCAGCAGTAAACTTGAAGAAACTTTTCAAGATGTTATTGCGAAGCGAGATCATGAGAGACGCCTGACAGGATGCTGACAGGATAGCTGATACGAGCAGAATGACATTATGGAATCATACTAATAAATGGTATAAATAGGGTTTTAGAAGGTTATTGGTGTGGATTCACCTTGAGGCAAGCTCAGTGTGCTATACTGTAGAGGGTTCATTAGGAGAACAAACACAAGCTTACACTCGGAGAATGTTTCTTGGTTTGTTCTTATCGTTGCATTTTAATTACTTCTACTTATGCTAGAATTGTTTGATCATTCCCCTCCTTGAACCTCCACCTTATTTTAGTGGAGGGGATTGTGTGCCTGAATGATCCTAGGAGCTATGTTGTGTGGGGCTTTCTGCCCCTGGTAGGGTCTCCCGAGGCAAACAGGTCCTGAGTGACAGGCCAGACAAAGAGCGGTTCAAATGCCCCTTATGAGTAACTTAATATCAAGGTCTGTGACGTTGCCCTGTATGGCGCAACCGGGGCCCCACCCTGGAGCCAGGCCCGAGGTTGGGGCTCGCATGCGTGAAATGCGTGAGGCCATGGAGAAGGACTATCGGTCGGCCTCGAAGAAATTCTGGCAAACCATCCGGCGCCTCAGGAGGGAGAAGCAGTGCCCTGTGCACACTGTTTACAGTGGGAGTGGGAATCTGCTGACTTCAATTGGGGACATCCTCGGACGGTGGAAGGAGTACTTCGAGGTTCTCCTCAACCCCACCGACATGTCTTCCACTGAGGAAGCAGAGGCTGAGGGCTGAGTTGTGGACTCGTTGATCCCCCAAGCTGAGGTCACTGATGTAGTTGAGAAGCTCCTCAGTGGCAAGGCACAGAGGGTGGATGAGATCTGCCCTGAGTACCTCAAGTCTCTGGATGTTGTGGGGCTGTCTTGGTTGACACGCCTCTGCAACATCATGTGGCGGCTGGGGACAGTCCCTCTGGACTGGCAGACTCGGGTGGTGGTCCCTCTGTTTAAGAAGGGGGACCGGAGGGTGTGTTCCAACTACAGGGGGGTTCACACTCCTCAGCATCCCCGGAAAAGTCTATGCCAGGGTTCTGGAGAGGAGAATTCGACCCATAGTCGAACCTCGGATTCAGGAGGGACAATGCGGGTTTCGTCCCAGTTGTGGAACACTGGACCATCTCTATACCCTCGCCAGGTTGCTGGAGGGTTCATGGGAGTTTGCCCAACCTGTCCACATGTGCTGTATGGATCTGGAGAAGGCATTCGACTGTGTCCCTCGTGGTGACCTGTGGGGGGTGCTCTGGGAGTATGAGGTCTGGTGCCCTCTGCTAAAGGCTGTCCTGTCCCTATATGCCCGGAGCAGGAGTTTGGTTCGCATTGCCGGCAGTAAGTCAGACTTGTTCCTGGTGCATGTTGGACTCTGGCAGGGCTGCCCTTTGTCACCGGTCCTGTTAATTATTTATATGGACAGGATTTCTAGGCGCAGTCGAGGGCCAAGGGAGTACAGTTTGGGGACCATGGGATTTTGTCAAATCAGGACCTCCAGCGTGCACTGGGACGGTTTGCAGCCGAGTGTGAAGCAGCGGGGATGAGAATCAGCACCTCCAAATCCAAGGCCATGGTTCTCAGCCAGAAAACGGTGGCTTGTCCCCTTCAGGTTGGTGGAGAGCTCCTGCCTCAAGTGGGAGTTTATCTTGGGGTCTTGTTCACGAGTGAGGGAAGGATGGAGCGGGAGATCGACAGGCAGATCGGTGTATCTTCTGAAGTGATGCGGTCGATATACCGGTCTGTTGTGGTGAAGAAAGAGCTGAGCTGCAAGGCGAAGCTCTCTATTTACCAGTCGATCTACGTTCCTACCCTCACCTATGGTGATGAGCTTTGGGTCATGACCAAAAGGACAAAATGTGGGGCCGAAATGAGTTTCCTCCGCTGGGTGGCTGGGCGCTCCCTTAGAAATAGGGTGAGGAGCTCCGTAACTCGAGAGGAGTCAGCAGAGATGGCTCGGGCATCTGTACCGGATGCCTCCTGGATGCCTCCCTGGGAGGTGTTCCAGGTATGTCCAACCGGGAGGAGGCCCAGGGGAAGACCTAGGACATGCTGGAGGGACTATGTTTCTCGGCTGGCCTGGGAACGCCTCGGGATTCCCCCGGAAGAGCTGGAGGAAGTGTCTGTGAGAGTGAAGTCTGGGCGTCCCTGCTTAGACTGCTGCCCCATGACCCGGCCCCGGATAAGCGGTAGAATATGGATGGATGGATGGATGGATGGATGGATGAATGATCATTTGAAGATTTTGTTTGTAATTTTCTTTTATTTTACTTTACATATATTACACACATTTATCTGTATTACACTACTTTTAATAAAAACAAGGCCTCCCATTGTGAGGATCCTGAAAAGACAAGAAGGTCTAAGTCTGCCTCCTTCATCTAAAAAGATTCAAACAATAGATTAGGTAAAAGAACTTGAAGAGGATCCTTTGTTAGAAGACCGAGAGACTTTGAAGGACACCTGCATTCAACGTAAGACCATCTCTGATAGTTGATCTTGTGTTTCAACACTAACCCGTGCAAACTAGGACACATCCTTTAGTGGGAGGGCAGAAGGATTCCTACGCAATACGAAAACATGTGTTACTACAGGACACGTATGTCAGTATATTTACTTCAATGACAATAAAATCTTCTTGACTTGACTTATAGGTGTAAGGAAAACACAACATATTGCTCATCTTGCTCACAAAGACAAAAAAGTGCAGTTTATCACCGAAATAAACCATAAAACATAAACTCGTCTATCTTGAAGATGTCAAGAGATTTCTTAATCTCCTTGAGGAAAACGTCATGATGTCTTCAGCACACAGAACATTACAATGATTGTGTTTATGTCAAGCGTCTGCCGTACAAATCCCTGTTACTATAGAAACAGTAACGCATTCAAATGAGAGCAGAGATATAAGCCTGTGGTTTGAATTACAGTGTTATTGTCAGAATGTTCATCAACACCTTCTGACCAATCAGACGTTTGTGCCACGTTTGTGTTACTAAACCTGGGCGTGTATGTTAAGGTGATGATGCGGCTGATGGGTTTCCTTGTTGTCTGTAATATTCTTCACACTTTCTGGTGTGCTGGAAAACTCAGTTGTTTTCCTGCGATTTCTCAAAGGTGCTGCTGAAAAACCCCAGAGCCCAAACTCCATCAAGTTTTCTCTCGCTCAAGCCAGAAGAGACGGATGTGTTGCCATAGAGATAAAGCAAAAGAGGTGGAGTGAGACAGTGAACGCTGAGCTTCTCCTCTAAAAGCAAGTGACCTGGGTGAAGTGCAGGTTTAACACTCAAGAGCTTTACATACACTGTGACCCTGAGAATCAGACTGGGGAAAGAGAGGGAAAGTGTGTGTGTGTGTGTGTGTGTGTGTGTGTGTGTGTGTGTGTGTGTGTGTGTGTGTGTGTGTGTGTGTGTGTGTGTGTGTGTGGTTACTATTATTGCACACAAAATAAATGCACAAATATTTTTACAATTGTTTCCACTGTGAATGTTTGATTTTAAAAATTTTAGAAATTAAATTTTTTTTATTTTTTTTAAAACAATTAAAATGTTATTGTTTATCGGTTAATTAATTAATCAATCAGTCAATCAATCAATCAATCAATCAATCATTTATTTATTTATTTATTTATTTATTTATTTATTTATTTATTTATTTATGTCTTTCCTTCTAGCCTCATGAAGGCATTTGGTTATATTTATTCTTTGTCTATTTTTCTAATTCTATTCTAATTTTAGATAAAGCTCTTTGAATTCTGACTGTAATTATTTATTTATTTTAACAAAAAGTGCTATATAAATTAATGAATCATTTTATTTATAAATTATTATAATTTCCATTGCGATCCTGTGCTGTATTCCTTTCTTGATCGTGTTCATATTATTTTAATCGTTTAATCGATTTCAATATAATGCTTTGACTTTTGATCTAATTTGAATAATTTCTTCTTTGTCTCGAATCATCACCAAAAGCTCATCTAACATTATAAAGGTCTTAAAGAAAAAATGCTCCCTGAAGCCCATTAAAGGTTTAGATTGAACTCTAGCTGGTATTAAATTGTTGGTTGTTTATTATTCAGATTACAGTCTAAATTCATGGTTAACTCGTCAAAAAAATACAAGTGCTTCTTTTACTACTAACTATTTTCCAGTGATGTCAAACTGAGCTTTAAATTAATTATAAATCTAACAGTAAACTACTGGAGATGTCTGTGTGTGCAGAGAACCAGAATGCAATGCGGCCGCACCGTGCACAGATACAGGAGATTCTTAGCTCATCTAGGAGAGAAAGATGAACTAAACTAAACTAGGTTGCAAATTTCATTACAAATTCCGACAAGCCGGATGCGACGAGATTAATGGGGATTACTTTTCTTTTCTATTTTAAGGTGGAATTAAGAGCCTTCAAGAGTGAGGACAAGTAGATGAGTGGAGAGCAGAAAACTGCCCCTGAAACCTGAAATAACCCTGAAAATCTTTATCTGGTTGAAAAGAATCGAGAGAACACAGAGATTTAGGAGTGTGTTTGGAACATGAAACATTTTCAGCTGTCCACACACACACACACACACACACACACACACACACACACACACACACACACACACACACACACACATACACACACACACACACACAAATGTGTGGAGGAAGGCAGCCCTCTATCTTTCCCACATCACCATTTCCTGTAGAGATGTAAAGATAAAGCTTCACAACAGTAACCTAATCTCATTTCCCATAAACATTCTCATGACATCACTGAGTAAAGCATGCAGCCAGACCTCTTACATGTTCATTCATTCCTCACACACACACACACACACACACACACACACACACACACACACACACACACACACACACACACACACACACACACACACACACACACACACCACCAGCTGCACCAACACATATTTCCAGCAGCTCCATGGCCACAAACCAGATTTAAGAGATTTTTCCTCTGTAAATTTTGCACATCTTCAACATACAAAAAAGCAAAATAAAAAGTTAATAATTGATATATTTACTCACATTAAATATAGTATACCATTTATACATACTGTACATACATATTTAAGATTTAGCTCTATTTTTTATGTATTGAGCCGCTGCCTTGATGTGGCAGGTGAGGTTGTGTTTATATGTGACTCTGCAGCACTGACATGTGGCCACTGAACATAAACACATTTACCCAAGAACAGAAGAACAAAATCTACCAAAAAAGTGTATTATTATTATTATTATTATTATTATTATTATTATTATTATTATTATTATTATTATTGTTATTGTTGTTGTTGTTGTTGTTATTGTTGTTTATGGTCTATAGAACAATCTGTTTTGTCAACTTTGTGTTTATTTATTTATTTATATTATTTTTATTTGAATTAATTGATATATTCAATTCAATTCGATTCGATTCAAATTTATTTGTATATCGCCTTTAACAATTGACATTGTCTCAAAGCAGCTTTACTGAATAATATCATAAGAAATATAGTACAAAAGTTCATCTCTAGATACCTTCAGGACCTTCACAGGGTCGATGCGTCTTTTCACTGAAGGTCTGAAATCTTCATGAAGCAAAATATCTTTATGGATATTTAATGCTGTGGAAGATCTAAGAGAGAAGTTAGTTCCTGTTCTTATTTATGTTATAGCTGAGCTAAATTGTCAATCAGTCATCAGCCTCTCTCGTTCTGTCTCTCTCTCTCTCAGCCGCTCTCGTTCTGTCTCTCTCTCTCTCAGCCTCTCTCGTTCTGTCTCTCTCTCTCTCAGCCGCTCTCGTTCTGTCTGTCTGTCTGTCTCTCTCAGCCGCTCTCGTTCTGTCTGTCTGTCTCTCTCTCTCAGCCGCTCTCGTTCTGTCTCTGTCTCTCTCAGCCGCTCTCGTTCTGTCTCTGTCTCTCTCAGCCGCTCTCGTTCTGTCTCTGTCTGTCAGCCGCTCTCGTTCTGTCTGTCTGTCTCTGTCTCTCAGCCGCTCCCGTTCTGTCTCTCTGTCTCTGTCTGTCAGCCGCTCTCGTTCTGTCTCTCTGTCTCTGTCTCTCAGCCGCTCTCGTTCTGTCTGTCTGTCTCTGTCTCTCAGCCGCTCTCGTTCTGTCTGTCTGTCTCTGTCTCTCAGCCGCTCTCGTTCTGTCTCTCTCTCTCTCAGCCGCTCTCGTTCTGTCTGTCTGTCTCTGTCTCTCAGCCGCTCTCGTTCTGTCTCTCTCTCTCTCAGCCGCTCTCGTTCTGTCTGTCTGTCTCTGTCTCTCAGCCGCTCTCGTTCTGTCTGTCTGTCTCTGTCTCTCAGCCGCTCTCGTTCTGTCTGTCTCTCTCTCTCAGCCGCTCTCATTCTGTCTGCCTCTGTCTCTCTCAGCCCCTCTCTGTCTGTCTGTCTGTCTGTCTCTCACCCCCCCTCTCTCTGTCTGTCTGTCTGTCTCTCACCCCCCCTCTCTCTGTCTGTCTGTCTCTGTCTCTCACCCCCCCTCTCTCTGTCTGTCTGTCTCTCAGCCCCTCTGTCTCTCTCTATCTCATTCTCTCTCTCTCAGCCCCTCTCTTTCTCTCTCATTCTCTCTCTCTGTCTTTCATTCTCTCTCTCTCTCTCTGTCATTCTCTCTCTGTCTCATTTTCTCTCTCTTACTCTCTGTCTCTCTCATTCTCTCTCTCTCTCTCTCTCTCTGTCATTCTCTCTCTCTCATTTTCTCTCTCTCTGTCATTCTCTCTCTTACTCTCTGTCTCTCTTATTCTCTCTCTCTCTCTCTCTCTCTCTCTCTCTCTCTCTCTCTCTCTCTCTCTCTCTCTCTGTACTATAAAGTCACTAAGCAGTACTAAGGAGCAGTCCTACTGGTTGCTATAGTAATAACTATAATAGATAATCAGTAGATGGCACGACTAGTATTTAAGATTTTCTTCTTGCCACTATACTGAAACATACCAGAGGGAGATGTTTAACCATTTATCAATTCTCAGTTCTCGTCAAAATGGACAATCTCCGGTTTCTGCATGTGTGAAAATGTCTTGAAGACCTTCCTGAGCTGGGAAACGTGAACCGTTAAAAGTTTCAGCACCTCAGACCGAGCAGCCGTCCAAAAAAAAGCATCCCTTCTGCCCAATCAGATCTGAGTACATAATATATTACAGTTCTTACACTACAGAGCTGAGTATCTGCTGTTACTGCTGTTTCTTCTCCAAACTGTTACCGCAGAGCAGTAAATGTGCAAGCATGTGTGTGTGTGTGTGTGTGTGTGTGTGTGTGTGTGTGTGTGTGTGTGCGGTTTTCTCCAATGATGAGTCTGCTTCATTTTATGACATATGTTGTTTTACTGTACAGTCTGCTATTTCTTAAATAAAAAAATATAAACCAATGTTAAAGCTAAAACCTGGGGACGGCCTACTACGTAATGTTCTACATTACGTTACATTTAAATATGTTTAAAAACTAGTAACCCGTGAGTGTTAATAAAACAGTGTTAAAACTCTGTGACGGAGAGGTGAGATAAAAAGCATCGATCAGCAATGATGCTTCGCTGTGATGTCACTTCCTGCTTCGTAGCCCTCTGCTCTGGTACTCTGCTCGGACTTCTGTCTGTGTGAACAAAAATGAATTCACAAATTTATTCCATAGCAACAAAGTGCACAGAGGTCAAAAATAAATGCCGTACCGTTTGATTGACGTACTTGTGTGATTAAGGGGGTTGAAGTCCCTCTGTGCTTGTTGTTCTATCTGTGTCCTGCAGGGGGAGGTGTGTAAGCATAGCCGAGAGAGGAGACGCTATGACAGCTGCTCTCTGACAAACTGGAATCCGTCTGCTCGTTATTTGACCAGAATGTAACCACCGCCTCGAGTGCTTCACCTTCGTCACAGCTCAGAGCTTCCTCGTCGCTCTCAGACAGCGGGAACAGGCGTCTCTCCCAAGGTGGCTGAGGCTACGTGGACATGAGAAACAAGTGTGTGATGCAGAGACTATCATGCAATTAGAGCTAACTGGTTGCACCTTAGTTAGGGAGAAGGCCAGAGATGTCCAGCTGGAACCAGTTAACAAAACATGGCTGATATTTTCACTGTTAATCTGCGGCTTAGTGTTAATAACCGGTCAGATATAAAAATGGTGTATTTCTAATTATAATCTGCATTAAAATGATTTTTTGTTAGCGTACAGGATGTCGGTGTATATTAATGTTTTTGGTCACAAACAACTGGACGATCTTTTAGGACTTTATAAAGCATGTAGTGTTGTCCTGTATACTGTACGTGTCAAATCAAGTCAAGACGCTTGTATTGTCATTTCAACCGTGTATAACTCACGCAGTTACACAGTGTAATGAAAAGAGAATCAGAACCAGAATCAGAACCGGAACCAGAACCAGGTTTATTGGCCAAGTGTGTTGGCACACACAAGGGATTTGGTTCCAGCTGTTTGTGATGCACAAAAGTACAGACTTAAATAACACTAAACTCTCTCTCTCATCTTCTACCGCTTATCCTGACTTCTCGGGTCACGGGGAGCCTGTGCCTATCTCAGGCGTCATCGGGCATCGAGGCAGGATACACCCTGGACGGAGTGCCGACCCGTCGCAGGGCACACACACACTCTCATTCACTCACACACTCACACACTACAGACAATTTTCCAGAGATGCCAATTAACCTACCATGCATGTCTTTGGACCGGGGGAGGAAACCGGAGTACCCGGAGGAAACCCCAGAGGCACGGGGAGAACATGCAAACTCCACACACACAAGGCGGAGGCGGGATTCGAACCCCCGACCCTGTAGGTGTGAGGCGAACATGCTAACCGCTAAGACACCGTGCCTCCCCAACACTATACTATACAAGACAATGCAGACAGTATGAGAAGTGCATGGTATTGTGCAGTATTATGCTTTCTGTACAATCTGCAGCAGCAGTAGTGTGTGTGACGTATACGGATGATGTGATGACTGACAGTTCTGATGATGCAGTACTTATAGATATATGGATGTTAGATATATGACGATTTTGCTCCTTTCGCTCACTCTGTCAGAGCACATGAAGCTCATACATAGCAACTTTTACTACACTTTTACAGTTAAAGGCTTAAGTGGCTCGTAGTTCTGTTCTACAGTAGTAAACTTAAAATTGCCAGAGGACAGTAGAGAGTCCCGTTAGCAACAAGAGAGCTTGCTAAAGTTAGTGATAACTAACAATGATTATTATAATCATTTTAATTATGATACAGTTGCTTGTATTCCCTACACATTTCACCCTGAAGCTCTCAGACAGTGCAGTAAATCGAGGTGTTTGTGCCATAAGCTGTGTGCCTGTGCTGTCTTTCATGCCATTTAGAGAGTGAGATTGTGAGTGTGTGTGTGTGTGTGTGTGTGTGTGTGTGTAAGAGTATGAGAGAGAAAGTGAAATGGTGTGGAGAGAAGCCATCACCTTTTGACATTTACTACTGCACAACAGAGATAAAGGAGATGTAAAAATAGATCTAACACTACAGAGGGTGCAGGTGTGTGTGGGGCTCTGTGTGTGTGTGTGTGTGTGTGTGTGTGTGTGTGTGTGTGTGTG
Organism: Tachysurus fulvidraco; assembly: GCF_022655615.1. Classification (NCBI taxonomy): domain Eukaryota; kingdom Metazoa; phylum Chordata; class Actinopteri; order Siluriformes; family Bagridae; genus Tachysurus; species Tachysurus fulvidraco. The sequence continues at coordinate 2,112,226 of NC_062523.1, read as the reverse complement.
TGTGTGTGTGTGTGTGTGTGTGTGGACATCAGGCTCAGGGCAATCAATCCAATTTGTCAGACAAATGCAACATAATCATCCACGTGCTGCTGAAGAGAGCTTCAGACACACACACACACACACACACACACACACACACACACACACACACACACACACACACACACACACAGGGACACACACAGTGTCCTATTCCTACAACTAATATTCATTCGCATTTTTTTCACTGTATAAAACCACAGTATGGTTCACGCCGTAATTGTTCTCACTTTTCTTTCTTCCATGTTGTCCTCTGTGTCTGTGAGTCCGCTGCACATCCATGACATCGAATCGCAATCAGAGGATACGTCCGTGCTGCTGGGAGACCTGCGTGACGGAGTGGACACGAGGACACAGACATTAGGAAAAGGAAAAACGTATGGTGCAAATGGTGCAAAAAGTATGGTGCAAATGCTTTACAGTATATAAAGAAAAAAACATCAAAACAAATCATGCTGAAAGTCATGTTCATTATCTGTCAGGCACTAAGGCTGAAAATTAGAGCATCCTTGTCCCATGGGACCTTCTGGTACCTGACTTTAAAGTATTTTACAGGCATCACAATTGGAAAATGTGGAAATCAGCATTGATTACACATCTGATGCAATTGCAATATTTGAACCCGAGGTCCCTTTCTACACAACCCACAGAGTGTGAATATATAAAGCGCACACTGTTCACACGCTGTTCACACGCTGTTCACACGCTGTTCACATGCTGGTCACATGCTGGTCACACGCTGTTCACACGCTGGTCACACGCTGGTCACACGCTGTTCACACGCTGGTCACACGCTGGTCACATGCTGGTCACACGCTGTTCACACGCTGGTCACACGCTGGTCACACGCTGTTCACACGCTGTTCACACGCTGGTCACACGCTGGTCACACGCTGGTCACACGCTGTTCACACGCTGTTCACACGCTGTTCACACGCTGGTCACACGCTGGTCACACGCTGGTCACACGCTGTTCACACGCTGGTCACACGCTGTTCACACGCTGGTCACACGCTGTTCACACGCTGGTCACACGCTGGTCACACGCTGGTCACACGCTGTTCACACGCTGGTCACACGCTGTTCACACGCTGGTCACACGCTGTTCACACGCTGGTCACACGCTGGTCACACGCTGGTCACACGCTGTTCACACGCTGTTCACACGCTGGTCACACGCTGTTCACACGCTGTTCACACGCTGGTCACACGCTGGTCACACGCTGTTCACACGCTGTTCACACGCTGGTCACACGCTGGTCACACGCTGGTCACACGCTTTTCACACGCTGTTCACACGCCGTTCACACTCTGGTCACACGCCAGTCACACGCTGTTCAGACTCTGGTCACACGCTGGTCACACGCTGTTCACACGCTGGTCACACGCTGGTCACACGCTGGTCACACGCTGTTCACACGCTGGTCACACGCTGGTCACACGCTGTTCACACGCTGGTCACACGCTGGTCACACGCTGGTCACATGCTGTTCACACGCTGTTCACACGCCGTTCACACGCCGGTCACACGCCGTTCACACACACTGTTCACACACCGTTCACACGCTGTTCACACGCTGGTCACACGCCGTTCACACACCGTTCACACGCTGGTCACACGCTGTTCACACGCTGTTCACACGCTGTTCACACGCTGTTCACACGCTGGTCACACGCTGTTCACACGCTGGTCACACGCTGTTCACACGCTGGTCACACGCTGTTCACACGCTGGTCACACACCGTTCACACGCTGTTCACACGCTGGTCACACGCTGGTCACACGCTGGTCACACGCTGTTCACACGCTGGTCACACGCTGTTCACACGCTGTTCACACGCTGTTCACACGCTGGTCACACGCTGTTCACACAAGGATTCCCTTTTGGATAACCAGAGCCATCACCGCACATCATCTGCACTTGTGAGGTGACTGTTAAGCTCCGTATCACAATGACTAGAATTTCTACATTTATTTATTGTAAAGAAATATTTTTTATTGTGTCTTCACTGTAGCTTTAGAGACAGAATAGTGTCTGTCCCAGGAACACAAAAGCCGTGTATCTCTGGCAATAGTCCAACGTCATAGAAATGACTGTGTGGCGACTTCCAACTCCACCACCATCATCAAGTTTGCTGTCGACACTGTAGTTGTGGGCCTGATCTCCGACGACGACGAGACAGCCTACCTGCAGGAGACTAAAAACTTGGAGAGATGGTGCCAGGAGAAAAGTCTTCTCCTGAACGTCAGCAAGACTAAAGAGTTGATAGTGGACTTCAGCACAAAGCAGGAGCGGTCATACCAACCGCTAAACATCAACGGGACCCCAGTGGAGAGAGTGGACAGTTTCTGGTACCTAGGTGTTCACATCACACAGGACCTGTCTTGGTCCTGTCACAACAACACCCTGGTGAAGAAGGCCTGGCAGCGTCTGTACCATCTGAGACGCTTAAGGGACTTCAAACTACCCTCTCAGGTGCTAAAGACTTTCTACACCTGCACCATTGAGAGCGTCCTGACGGGTAGCATCACTTCCTGGTTCAGGAACAGCACCATGCAGGACAGGTGAGTCCTCCAGAGGGTGGTGCGGTCAGCTGAACGTACCATCCACACTGAGCTCCCTGACCTGCAGGACATCTACAGCACGTGGTGCAGGACCAGATCCAGGAAGATTGTAAAGAATGTCAGCATCCCAACAATGGAAGCTTCTTCCTGCAGGCCATTTGGATCTTAAACCAGGAGACACCCAGGATCTAGTCCTGGACCTCTCTCTCCATCCCCACTGTTCTATGCACACCCCCCCACACCCCCATTTTTTTTGCACGGACACTTTAATTCTGGACTGTCACTGTCACTTTAACTCTAGACTTGCACAGTACAGTGCCACTTTATACACTATTTACACTCCATACTGCACATGGACACTTTAAGGGCAATCTTTAAACACCATACATATTTATTTATGTATATGTATTTACTTTATTTCATATTCTCCACATATTACATATTTTTATATAGTTTTTTTTATATAGTTTTCTTATATAGTCTATACTGTCTTATTGTTTTATTCTCATTTTATTTTTTTGCTTCTTTATACTTTTTTGATATTCTTTATTCTTATACCGGACATTTGCATAAAGCATTTCACTGCATATCGTACCCTGGATGTAAGTGTATGTGACAAATACTATTTGATTTGATTTGATTTGAAATGTACATTTCTTCATATTCACTCAATAGACTCATCTTTTTTTACCAACACTTACTACATGTTTGTTTTTTTGTTTTGATTGTTCAGGAGACAAAATGTAGCAGCAGCAAATCTAATCTAAATGTGTTCTGGGGATAGAGCACAAGAAAGTACTCTCAGTTGCTCTGTGTTTTGATTTAAGCACACACACACAAACACACACACACACACACACACAAATATACACACAAATATATACACAAATATACACACATGCATAAATTTACACACACATACATACACATACACACACACACACACACACACACACACAAATATACACACAAATATACACACATGCATAAATTTACACACACATACATACATATACACACACACACACACACACACACACACACACACACACACACACACACAAATATACACCCACATTCACACAAATATACACACACAAATATACACACACACACACACACAAATATACACACACACACACACACACACATAAATTTACACACACATACATACACACATATACACACACACACACACACATTCATACACATACACAAACACACACAAACATACACACACACACAAATATACACCCACATTCACACAAATATACACACACATTCACAGACACACACACACACACACACACACACAAATTTACACACACATATACACACACACACACATATTCACACACACACACAAACATATATACACAAACACACACACACATATACACATAAATATACACACACCTACACACAAACACACACACGCATATACACACAAATATACACACACATATACACACATACACATAAATATACACACACAGAGACACACACGCACACACACACGCACACACACACTCTTACCTAGTACTATATATGGATCTCCTGTTCTTTTCCCAGGAACTCCAGCAGACTTTCTCTCTGTGTTCATAGATCTGGTGTCGCTGACTAAACACCTCATCTGATAGCGACTCCACCTGCGAGAAGGGAAAAGAAGAAGATACAATTCACCTGAAGGTTAAGAGCAAACAACATCGATTACATTTTTTTTTCACATGTACGATTCCTCTCCGGAAAATCTCTATTTTTTTTTTTCTTAACATAGTTGTTCATCTAAAACATGCAACAATTTTACGATCATCGTTTCTATCCTGTAACCGTGAATTTATAAACACGGTATCTATCGCAGGGATCTAAATGTTAGCGTGTACAGAACTACATGTACCATATTGATGTCTTTCTCCTCCTCTTTTTTTATGAGTGGGGAAAGCTGTAGTATCCTCCAGCTGAAAGAACACAAAAGATAACCATCATAAAAACACACATTTACCTTAATAATATTCTTCACACTTTACAGCATAGATGCTATTCTTGTTGTTCTTTCAGTTCTAATAATAACCGTTAAATGCACACATGTGTTTAAGCGCTGCTCTTTAATGAAATGAAGTGATTTAGCTAGCTATATTTGTTAGCTTAGTATGTGTAAGGTTACAGTAAATTGGGGTTCGTTTCATTCCAGATAAGCACTTCTATAAGGCTGTATGTTGTATACACTTGTGTTATGGCATTGGCGTGAAGTACTCAGTATTCAATACTTTTATCTTATGTTATTTTGATGGCAAGATGGCGCCGCAGATGGCAGCCTCAGTGCTTAGCTCTTCAGTGTTTACTCTGTTTTTGTTAGTTTTTCCTGCTCTTTGTCAAGAAAATCCGGTCAGCTTCACCAGAGATGAACTGCTGAACATTCGGCAGCACACACCACAAGACCTTTTACGGGTTTTTGAGTATTCTGACATTTTGCCGCATATTGTAGTTGGCGGAGTGGCTGCACTGTTTGAGAGCTTCAAGAAGCGCAGACGGAGATAACGCGCCGGTGCGCTAGTGAAACTCAGTGCGGTTTAAGAACACCGCTGCCAAGCATCCACCTGGCGAATATCCGCTCTCTACCCAACAAAATGGACGAACTCCTTCTGCTCACCCGGAAAAATAAGGATTTTTCGAACTCTGAACTCTGCTGCTGTCTGCCTCACGGAAACCTGACTGAACGACACCGTTCCGGACAGCGGGTTAAGTCTGCCGGGCTTTCAGCTCTTCGGAGCGGACCGCGATGCAGAATCAACGTTGAAATCGCGCGGCAGCGGGACGTGTTTTTACATCAATGAAAGGTGGTGTTCTGATGTAATTCCCTCACATCTAGCACACTCCCTCACTCTGGACCCCTCACATCCAGCACACACACTCACTCAGGATCCCTCACATCCAGCACACACACTCACTCAGGATCCCTCACATCCAGCACACTCCCTCACTCTGGACCCCTCACATCCAGCACACTCCCTCACTCTGGACCCCTCACATCCAGCACACTCCCTCACTCTGGACCCCTCACATCCAGCACACTCCCTCACTCTGGACCCCTCACATCCAGCACACTCCCTCACTCTGGACCCCTCACATCCAGCACACTCACTCACTCAGGACCCCTCACATCCAGCACACTCCCTCACTCCGGACTCCTCACATCCAGCACACTCCCTCACTCAGGATCCCTCACATCCAGCACACTCACTCTGGACCCCTCACATCCAGCACACACACTCACTCAGGATCCCTCACATCCAGCACACTCCCTCACTCTGGACCCCTCACATCCAGCACACTCCCTCACTCTGGACCCCTCACATCCAGCACACTCCCTCACTCCGGACCCCTCACATCCAGCACACTCCCTCACTCAGGATCCCTCACATCCAGCACACTCACTCTGGACCCCTCACATCCAGCACACACACTCACTCAGGATCCCTCACATCCAGCACACACACTCACTCAGGATCCCTCACATCCAGCACACTCCCTCACTCTGGACCCCTCACATCCAGCACACTCCCTCACTCTGGACCCCTCACATCCAGCACACACACTCACTCAGGATCCCTCACATCCAGCACACACACTCACTCAGGATCCCTCACATCCAGCACACTCCCTCACTCTGGACCCCTCACATCCAGCACACTCCCTCACTCTGGACCCCTCACATCCAGCACACTCCCTCACTCTGGACCCCTCACATCCAGCACACTCCCTCTTTGAACTGTTGCCATCTGGTCGACGCTACAGAGCCCTGAGCTCCAGAACGACCAGACATACGAACAGTTTCTTCCCACAGGCAATCCATCTGATGAACACCTAACATACACAGAACAAACCCTATTCTTACATTGTTTACAAGTACTCATTTATATTTTCATTTGCACATCTATACTTCAATTTGGTTTCTAGTATTGTAGAAAGATTTTTTTTCAGCACAGTTTGTGGTTCTTTTTGCTTTGAATTCCATCATAAATTGGATAATATATCATTTTGATTTATTCGTGAAATTATTCATTCGAACCCTGGGCTTATGTCACATCAAAACAACGACAACAAAAAAACAAAAAAACAAGTACATCTAATTGAGCCTTGTATCTGAGTGAAACCTGCTACCAGTATTATTACTGATGCATCTCTAATAAAAACTGTCCACCTGGAAAGGCAGGATAAAGACAACTGTCTTCTAATCTAATTTAGTTTATATTGAATATAACGACTGCAATCCCACAGACACCTTAAAAGAAAAAGGATCGCTGTATAGGGGAAACACGTACAGTATGTGGGCTCGGATGTGTTTACTGAGCATCCGATTCTAAATTGGCACTAACATGGAGTTTGCTACTATAACAAATTTACACTCTTCTGGAAAGGTTTTCTATTAGATCGTGAAACTTGGATGTGAGGATTTGTTTGTTCTACCAAAAGGGCTGTAGTGATAACGGTAGGGTCAGAATCCCAATGCACCTCAATGGTGTTCAGTGGGGTTGAGGTCTTGCCATGTTCTTATTGGAGCTTGTTTTATATATCATTGTCATGATAGGACAGGTTTGAAAACCTTAGTTGTATTTAACAGACATATTAATGTTGCGGCATATAAACACATTCTGATCAATTGCATGCTTCCATCTTTGTGGCAACAGTTTGTACAAGACCCACATATAAGGGGCTTTTTACACCCGGTCACTTCCTGCGTTTTCTGTGATCCGATAGCTATCCGACGGTAAAAAGACCAGGTCTAAATGCCCTCCGAAACGTTTTGGAGACGGATATAAATCCCATGGTACAAACCCCTTCAGGAGGTGGTCTGGGACGCGTTTCAGATGAAACTGGACAGGTGTAAATGAATGTGGTTGTTCGAGCCACATACGTCAGCGCTATACTCCTCCCAAACGGAAGTACTTCACTCGCAGGTGACTCACGAGTCGCGCATCGCGCCAGAAACAAACACCGACGACACGCAGGGAAGTTTTTTCGTCTTCTTTTTGATTGCATTCTGAAATGGTTAGCGTTAGGGTTAGGGTTAGCCCTAACCCTAACCCAAAGCGTGTTCCATTTCAATTACCCCGGAAATGAGGTAAAATATATTAGCATTTTGGGCGGGAGTAGAAAGATCGGATCGATATCCGATTCGCCGAGACGCGTTTATGTGGCCTGATGTAAATGGAACAGTTTTAACAAATCAGACGGCTATCGGATCAGAGACAACACACGAAGTGACCGGGTGTAAAAATGCCCTAGGTGTGATGGGCAGGTGTCTACACATGTATACGAAGCTCTTTTATGGTGTTAGGGCATTTATTTTATTTTACTCTTAATGGTTTGGCTCTACTTGTTATCTTCCTGTGCTATTTTCCAGATCTTCCAGAATGATTCCACCCCAATACATGAATGAATTAAGAATGATGTATAAAATATTGTACACGTATATTCGACAATATTGTATGCCGAGATACCTGGGTGTGGTAATGTCCTTATACTCCAGCTTCTCCGGTTTGGTAGAGGCAGCCATAGACATTGGGATGACTATGTTGTTTATGTTGAAGGCACTTTCACCGTTTCTCCTGCGCACTGAAATCTGGGAGGAACAAACCACACACATCATTCATCTCCTCCTGTTCATCTGAATCACTTCACACTAGTAAAAAGCATGGATGTGACCTGACACCTGATTCGGTACCTTATTATACCTATGGAGTATAGTTTATTAGTAGTAGCATTAACCAGGGTGTGTGTACCTGTGACTTTTTCTCTTGTAGGATTTTGCGGTTGGGTATTAACACTTCCTCTGTACTGTCCTCAGTACTGAGAGAAAACAAGCCACCGGACTGGGATGCACACATGTCTGATGAGTAACAAAATACAGCAGAATCGTAGCTTACATTTGAATCAATGATACACACCATAGATCACTCAGTAGTACATAATTACTGATGTATGTGATGCTCGATGTTTCTGCGAATGACAGAACACGGGTCGAGCCGTACCGATGACTGCCTGTCGTTTAGCCGCTCGGCGGCGTCTCTTCGCTGTGAGCGTCTCCTGAATCGGTGTTGCATTGCGATGCATCTGTGCAGATTCCAGCTCGTAAGTGCAATCTGTGACAAGACGTTTACCTTCATATTGAACGAATAACATGACCTTTGCACATTTTTTCCCTTTACTCCTGAGCTGTCAACATTTTTAGGCAAAAACCGATCAAAAACAATTAGCATATAAACTGAGTAACACCCGTTTTTCTTTGGGCAACAGTGAGTTTTACTGAGAAACAACTGTACCGTTGCTTTGGTGACAGCGCCAGTGTTGAAGCCATGTCCTAGGAGAATAACTAGTTTTCATGGCAGAGGAATTTTGTGTAACTTGTGCTATTTCTTACTGAATATGGAGGACTCGTGTTCCTCCGTGGTGTAGCTGGGTGACAGGATGGTGGATTGAGACTGACAAAGCCAGTCGTCTTTGAAGGAAGCAGTATGGATGCTTCGGGACACTGAGCTCTCTGTAGAACAGGAGAAAAACAGCATACACTCAATAAAAAAAAACAGCAGGCAAAATATCCTGATGTAAAAGTACAGTAGTGGTTGTAATATAACAGGATAAGCATTCAGTTTCTGTATAATGTAAGTGTTGTGATGTACTGAGAAATGGGTTGAGTGATAGAATGAAAAACATTCGGCATATTTACCAGGCTGAATGAATGAATGAATGAATGAAGCTTGTTCATCAAGCTCATGAAACAAATCCACTGCTTTGAAGGCGCTTCGATCATAATTTGACTTGTATTACAATTTATTTCTATTGAGACGTTTAATTTTACATTGATAATTATAAATGTGCACTGATACATTTTAGGTAACTAACCTACTAACTAGTAACTAACTAGTTTTCCTGTTACAGATTGTACATACATTTTAAAAACCCTCTCATGTCACCTTTAAACCTAGCAATTTTTTTTTATATTACAATGATGTAAGGTTATAGCTTTGAGATGTTGCCGTTGACAACGATCACGACAACAGCGGCAACGTTTAAGAGCTGAGATCTGGTCTAAACATTTTATAGTTCCTTCAGTCCGTAATCATGCAAGTACAAACCAAGGTGTTTCACATCACATCCATTACAGCGTGAAAGCATAATACAACATTTCCCACTTGTCAGGAAGGACAAGAAATAGTTCTTGGGTTTTTAGTTATCTCATTTTTACACAGGTGAGTAATTAAGGTTTGAGGGCCTTGGTCAGGGGCAACTTGGTGGACCTGGGAATCAATCCAATTACATTTATTTGTTTAGCACCTGGTGGCTTAGTGGTTAGCATGTTCGCCTCAGAGCTCCAGGGTTGGGGGTTCGATTCCCGCCTCCGCCTTGTGTGTGTGGAGTTTGCATGTTCTCCCCGTGCCTCGGGGGTTTCCTCCGGGTACTCCGGTTTTCTCCCCCGGTCCAAAGACATGCATGGTAGGTTGATTGGCATCTCTGGAAAATTGTCCGTAGTGTGTGTGTGTGAGTGAATGAGAGTGTGTGTGTGCCCTGTGATGGGTTGGCACTCCATCCAGGGTGTATCCTGCCTCGATGCCCGATGACGCCTGAGATAGGCACAGGATCGCCGTGACCCGAGAAGTTTGGATAAGCGGTAGAGAATGACTGAATGAATGAATGAATGAATGAATGAATGAATGAAT